>NW_013670122.1:12488-13347 GCF_000517525.1 Limulus polyphemus | reverse complement strand
TAAGATTTCTGATAACATAAACTGATATTAAGATAGTTATAGGGACTTCAGTAATTTCTTCGATGGGAGTATTGTATGTATAAGATTTCTGATAACATAAACTGATATTAAGATAGTTATAGGGACTTCAGTAATTTCTTCGATGGGAGTATTGTACTTACAGACAGCAGATCCAACTTCTATGATATCTGAAGATTATATAGGTGGTATGGATGCTATAAAGATGGAACCTCAGTAAGCTCAGATGTTAAGAAGGCTGTAAAGCGTGATTAAAATTAAGTCAGGTAACGTGTATTGCAAGAATGAAACCAGGATGAACTCAAAAGATTTGATTGTTATAAGGCAACGTAATAATGGATGTTGCACAGATTAATATTGTTTGAACTCAAATAACGTCAATATTTATTAGGTCTGCTATCGAGTGTTGCAAAGTTGTAAAATAGGTTATATAAAGTTATATAAGCAATACGATGAATTAAGATGTATGAGTTGTAAGAATATGCTCAGAATCGATTTAAGTAATATGAATGTTGACCAGATGTAATCGACATTATTTAGAAAAAAAAAGATACCCGAAATATTTGTGTTTTATGGGTGGAGAGAAGGTATAAAAGAATTAAACGTAGATAATGTCAATGCTGCTATAACGTTGATAATGTCAATGTTGCTACAATGTGGATAATGTCAATGCTGCTATAACGTTGATAATGTCAATGTTGCTACAACGTTGATAATGTCAATGCTGCTATAACGTAGATAATGTCAATGTTGCTACAATGTGGATAATGTCAATGCTGCTATAACGTTGATAATGTCAATGCTGCTATAACGTTGATAATGTCAATGCTGCTATAACGTT
>NW_013670122.1:10234-12020 GCF_000517525.1 Limulus polyphemus | reverse complement strand
GCTGCTATGGCTAAGAAACATATCCGACGAAAAATTCACAATAACTGAAGAACCGCAAGATTTGGCTGGTGAGTTAGTAACTGACAATAACCGCAGTAACAATGTGCACTTTAGTTAAATAAACAGGATATAAACAAACGAAACAGAAATTGAAAGTTAAATACTTATTCAAGAATACGAGATCAATAGACGAAATTACTGCTTTACACAATTAGAGTACACTATTTACTTCCAGTGTAACTTTATGAAACATGAACAGGTCTTCTAAGCCCTAAAGTTACACTGATGGAGTTATTACGACATGTAGTTATGAAGAGCTATGCAGACTGTGCAAATCAGATTAGAAGCAGTGGACATTTGGTGCATTAGGAGGATGCTAAGAACATCTTGGACACACACACAAAAAGACAAATGTGGAATGTTACAAAGCACAAAAGTACAGTGGTGTCTTACGAAAGTAATCAGGACCAGGCAAATTGCAATAACAGACAAGACTAAAGAATAGATGAGAAGAGGAAAAGAAAGGCTCAAATACATTAATAACGTCAGTAATTGATAGGCCTGTAGCAAGCAATACCAATGTTATATTTTTCAAAGTAAATTAATTCAAAGGCAGTAGTTGAAGCAACAGTATTGGTTAAATTGTTTAACATACCTAATTTTATTTCTTTTCTACTTCATTTTTTTATCGTTATGCTTTTATCATAATGATTCTTTTGCATTGTTAGCTTAAAATATGTATTTAGGACTAACCACATTCCTATACGCTGGCCAAATCTCGTGAGATATTATTGAGATTACGAACGAAAATGTCGCGAGAGTAACCAAACTGATGAAACAATCTAATCTTTATAAGTAGGAACGTAACAAAAATATACTTAATTAGCTATTCTCGTTACCAGGCTCATTTCTTTAGTTTCGCTCTAAGTAGGTATCTTGCTCTGATCGAAAGTTAATATTAATCACCTAAGGGGGGTGTGGGGTTGATGACTTCACTTAGTGGTAATCAAAGCTCAACAGACCAATGAGAAGACAAAGGCGGAATAAGGTCACATTTACAAACGGGCAATAGTGGATTTCCGGCAATAAACTAAGTCCAGAGGAACACACAAGTTTTGTGATAATTATCATTTATTGTTATAGAAGAAAGTAGTCATGATTTTATAATATAATTTTTCCATGTAGCAAATACAGGGCTAATTATTGAATATCATTTAGAATCTTTACATATTACATTAGCGACTTAAAAATATGAACATTTAAGTAGAACAAATTGTTTTATATTAATAGATTAAAGTTACTTTCTCCCTACGACGTTATGATTCACACTACGAATATTTTAATTAAAAGTTGTTTTGAAAGTTATGTCTTTCACTACTTACTGTAAATATGGAGTTCTTTTTCCGCTCTCTCGGTCTGAAAAGAAGGAGCTTCTGCAGATACTTCACATCGATAGATCCCTTCTGAGTCTAAATCAGTCTTCTGGAGAAGCACGTGACCTACTGACGAACTATCCATCTGTAACCAATGATCATTTTAACTTTAGATGTACATTTTATATCATATGTCTTACATACAAACATATATTATGTCTTACGTACAAACTTGTCTTATATCTATCTTATATACAAACATATTTATGTCATCTGTACAAACATATTTTATATCTTATATACAAACATATTTATGTCATCTGTACAAACATATTTTATATCTTATATACAAACATATTTATGTCTTCTGTACAAACATATTTTATATATTATATACAAACATATTTATGTCT
>NW_013670122.1:0-9470 GCF_000517525.1 Limulus polyphemus | reverse complement strand
GGTATAACTTTTAGTTTACCATTTGTATCCTCTTTGCAATATTACTTTGGACATTTTCATCAGATTTGTTACCGAATACCATTTGTGACATTAAAGTGTACACGAGAATCGTAAGCTCTGGTAAACAAAGGAATGGAGCTACTTTTAATCTAAAACCAACAGATACAAAATATTTACAAGCAGTATAAGCTTACGAATAAATGAACTACTAATAGGATGAACGTACGTTATACAAATAGGGTACTTACTAAGAAGAAGGGGAAAACTTGTACGGTAAAGTATTGTCCATAAGATTGGATTTTATCAGAGCTTATTGTTCCCTTGTCTTAGTAACACTAATTTCTGATCAGGATTATTAGAACGAAATAGACAGAAATCTATACATCAATCACTTAAGAGTTTTTAAATTATCAAGTAACAGGAAAGTATCAGTAAAAACCACAAAGACAGTGACCGCAAGGTAGTTAGTTTGTAATTAAGCACAAAGCTACACAATAGGCTATCTGTGCTCTGCCCACCACGGGTATCGAAACCGGTTTCTAGCGTTGTAAGTCCGCAGACATACCGCTATGCCACTGGGACGCCCGCAAAGTGGAAGTTCATTAGCTGACTTGATAAAGCAAATAAGTATTAAAATGAATACATAATTTTATAAAATTATTAATACTGAAACTGTGAGACGTGATGGTTCCAAAGAGCTATAACAAATATGTTATGTTTGACACTGGAGCTTAATTTGGCGAAATTTTGATAATTTGTTAATAAGTTTACATAATAGGTTTTCTACGCCTGTCCACTGAGGAGAATCGATCTTCGAATCTTAGCGTTATAATTTCGCTGACATACCGAAAGACAGGAAGTTTTATTGTTGAAGTTTCGCGCAAAGCTAAGCGAGGGCTATCTGGTCTAGTCGTCCCTGATTATAAAATTATCCACTAGGGGGAGGGTAAATAGTCTACATCGCTCATCGCCAACGAATAGTGGGCTTGACTAAGACATTTAATATTCCCACGACTGAAATGACGAAGAAGATTCGTAGAAGTTTCTATCCTGTTACCCGTAGATTTCAGGTTCAGCACTCTGTTATTCGTAAATTTTAGGTTGAGCACTCTATTACCCGTAGATTTCAGGTTGAGCACTCTATTACCCGTAGATTTCAGGTTGAGCACTCTATTACCCGTAGATTTCAGGTTGAGCACTCTATTACCCGTATATTTCAGGTTGAGCACTCTATTACCCGTAGATTTCAGGTTGAGCACTCTATTACCCGTATATTTCAGGTTGAGCACTCTATTACCCGTAGATTTCAGGTTGAGCACTCTGTTATTCGTAGATTTAAGGTTGAGCACTCTATTACCCGTAGATTTCAGGTTGAGCACCTTAACTACCAGGTAATGCGAGACCATGAACGGAAGGATATACATTTGTTGATGTTATGAGAATCCTAACCACCAGGCCATTCGAGATCCTGAACGGAAGGAAATATATTTGTTGATGTTATGAGCACCTTAACCACCAGGCCATTCGAGACCATGAACGGAAGGAAATACATTTGTTGATGTTATGAGAACCCTAACCACCAGGCCATTCGAGACCATGAACGGAAGGAAATGAATTTGTTGATGTTATGAGCAGCCTAACCACCAGGCCATTCTTTTAGTCTGTTAATTCTCTTGAACGTATAGTAAACCAACGTCAGCCTTTTTTAGTCTGTTAATTCTCTTGAACGTATAGTAAACCAACGTCAGCCTTTTTTAGTCTGTTTATTCTCTTGAACATATAGTAAACCAACGACAGCCTTTTGATTTTAATGTTGTTCAAATTTGTAAGAACATTTTTTGAGTAAAAACAAACAAACATGAAGTTTAAAAAATAATAAACTCATTAATTAGGGACGTAGCTCCTAAGTCACAACAACTTTTAAAAACGTCTTTTAATATTTGGTCGATTCCGCTATGTGACAAATATTGTTTCTCTATAGTTATTTAATAACAGAAAATTAGCATAGTGTTTCCCAGGTGCTTTATACACATTGGAGGAGTGTTTTTTATGTTACATTCATGTTCTCATTCTTAATTAGTTTCGACATCATTTACGGATACTTCTATTTCATCTACTTTTTAAGAGTCTGAATACTATTCATTGCACCATAAAGTTATCAATTATAAGTCTTATTTTCATTGCTGTTGTCCCGAACGTTAACTAAAGTATTTTTCTCTTACCATTATCGTACTTAAAGTAAAGCTTATACAGAACAGCTCTAGCTGATACTCCTGCTTTATTGACACTGCGTGAGCTAAATTATTTGGCTTTCCTCGTCTACAATACCTATCTAAAGATTGTGTTTTTGATATATTAAAATAACTGTGTATTAAAAAAAAGCATTATGATGTCTAACTTGTCTGATATGACAAGTTATAGCGTATCAATATGATTGACACGTTCGTATTTAAAAAATCCTCGCGCTCTAATAAAACAAATATACATTCACGTTATAAAAAGTACAATATTTAGTTCTTAGGGATTTGCTGCTCCTATCTAGTACAACGCTTCACAATTCATCACAAGCTTTTCTTCTTCAAGTACTGAACTGGCTTTCACGGGTTTTATTTATTTATTTTCCTTCTAACCGTCTGAATGCAAATATTTATCAAAAATCCTAAGTTGATGTGTATTTTATAGATTTTTGCTCTAGCTAGGCTCAAGTAACAAAGAAAATCTGATGGTTTAGTAACTTTCGTGAAAATAGTGAAGAAACTGAACTTTCTACTTTTATTATTATTATTACTCCAATCTCACTAATAAAACCAACAGTATGATTTATCCACTACAAACTGATCCCATTTTCCTGATGAACCCTTCCATGGACTGGTGGGTTTTGGAACAGGTAAAAAAATATCAGCATTAGTTTTAAATTTGAAGTCTTAAGAGCTATAGATCACATTTCTTAATTTTTCATGTATATATATATTTCTTTTATCTTTCTAAACTAGCCGCCATTTTTCTGGTATTTAATCAAGATCTCCATTTAATTTTCATGTTTTTCTAGTAGTTCCAATATAGCATTCATGGTCTTGTAAACCAACGACAGCCTCTTTTAGTCTGTTAATTCTCTTGAACGTATAGTAAACCAACGTCAGCCTTTTTTAGTCTGTTAATTCTCTTGAACGTTTAGTAAACCAATGACAACCTTTTTTCCGTCTGTTAATTCTCTTGAACGTATAATAAACCAACGACAGCCTTTTTAGTCTGTTAATTCTTTTGAACGTATAGTAAACCAACGACAGCCTTTTTAGTTTGTTAATTCTCTTAAACGTATAGTAAACCAACGACAGCCTTTTTTCCGTCTGTTAATTCTCTTAAACGTATAGTAGACCAACGACAACCTTGGCTGTCATTGGTTTACTAAACGTTCAAGAGAATTAACAGACTGAAAAAGGCTGACGTTGGTTTACTATACGTTCAAGAGAATTAACCGTTTTTATAAATTCTTCATCTTGTGTCCTAATGGCTAACGTGTCGTAGAGCAGATAAAAATGCCCATAGTTCGAGCTCGTGATATTCCAGTAAAAACGCTCCTTGGTTTTTAGCTTTGAATATGTTTTACAGTCATTCTCGGTATTTGATTAGGTAAAGTCATACAGGTGTTGCTGACTGGATACTCTCTCTTTGTTTAGCAAGTTTAGATATGCCTAAATTTTGGGGGTCCTGAACTGGGTTCATAAGAGACAATTAGTATTGAAAAATTAACTAGATTTTATAATGGCTGGAGACGGCTTGAATGGGTAATGAAGAAAAACTTTAATATAAGTTTAACATAACAGCAAATGTACAGCGTTTCGACAAGGTTTTGTCGTCATCAGCTTTTCCTCATCAACTAGCTTTTATGTAATGCATTTCATTTTATTCAGTAAGTTCATTCTTTTGAACGTATAGTAAACCAACGTCAGCCTTTTTAGTTTGTTAATTCTCTTGAACGTATAGTAGACCAACGACAGCCTTTTTAGTTTGTTAATTCTCTTGAACGTTTAGTAAACCAATGACAGCCTTTTTCCGTCTTAACTAAGTAAGTACGGTCTGAATTCATGAAACTATGGGCATTTTTATCTGCTGTACGACACGATTTTGTTTCTTATGTACAAACATATTTTATGTCTTATATACAAATATATTTTATGTCTTCTGTACAAACATATTTTATGTCTTCTGTACAAACATATTTTGTTTCTTATGTACAAACATATTTTATGTCTACTATACAAACATATTTTATGTCTTCTGTACAAACATATTTTATATCTTATGTACAAAAATATTTTGTTTCTTATGTACAAACATATTTTATGTCTACTATACAAACGTATTCTATATTCATGTACAAACATATTTTATAACTTATGTACAAAAATATTTTGTTTTTTATGTACAAACATATTTTATGTCTTATATACAAATATATTTTATGTCTACTATACAAACATATTTTATATTTATGTACAAACATATTTTATATTTATGTACAAACATATTTTATATCTTATGTACAAACATATCTTATATCTTCTGTACAAACATATTTGACAGATGTGATTTCTTTTCCATTGTAAAATATAGATTCATTATAATGCGTGTCTAACTCGTTATCTGGTAGTTTCAACGGTTTATATAAAACAGTACGTCGGATTACTGCTTACATATTTATGACAATAATATATAAGCTGTAGGAGCACGTCTCATCCATACAACTCACCTTAAACAGCAGAGAAGTCTCACGAAACGTTTTTGTTCGAGTTTCTGACATCAGAGATACGTGCAAGACGTACTTTACTGTACATATATATGCTCAAATATTTAGTTTACTTACTTTACACTAGAAAAACAAAATCGTAAATTTAAAGAATTAGAAAACTCAATACATATTCAACACCCACATTTTCAAATAGGAATAATTTATATTACTAATTCGATACACTTGTATGTTCGTTCGTTTTAAATGTTATTTTTTTATTCCACGTGGGTAGTAACTTGGAGATTTCGATAAATACAGAAGACATCTTTACTAAGTAGTTTAATTAATGTTCGATTCTAATATCTTCAAAAATTAATTTCACTGAAACTCCCCATAGATACAAAGCCTCCAAAACAACAACAACAAAACTAATGAATCGTGAGTAACCATTTGGTTTCATCCATCCTACTGTGTTAGCCTTTTAGATATGGCAGCCACGAACTAAGTTATAAATAATTTCATAAATTACTAAACACGGATGTTGATCTTAACTGATTGTTTCTCTTAGAAAAGAGTGCGTAAACAGAATATGCTTACACGTAATTACATATATAATTTTGTTTGAAGCTGTTAGAGTAATTTGATAACTTTTACATCAAGTCTGAGAATTGTGATGTATCGTTTTTGTTAAACACAGACTACACATTAGGCAATCTCCACTGTGATCACTGGGAGGAATCGAACAAGGGATTCGAGCTTTATAAACCTTAAACTTATCGCTGAGCCACAGGGAGACTTACTGTTTACGAGCACTTTATAACCAAAATTATCTGTTCATTAGGAGTAAATGCTATTTAATCTACTCTAATATATTCTAGTTATTCAACATTCATGAAAAAAATATCTGAAAATTCATCAGAACAAAACACCGCTTAAGTTAGCCAACCGAAGAGTATATAATCATGCTACACAATATAAGACTTGCTTTCAAAAGCAGAAAGAAAGTTTTACAACTACAAAAGAGCACCGCTAGCTTTTTTAGATGTATTATTTTAATTTACTGTTGTTGTTTTGTTCTTCATAAAAATAAGCTTTTAAAGGTGTGACTAGACATCACGTGATACAGCTGATAAAATTTCATAATCAACAATAGATTTTTTTTTTCACCAGAACTAGTGAATGTCCTCAGAACGTTTTCTTATCCTAACCTAAGCTGTAGGTTACTGTAAAGATAAAAGCCTTAACAAAAACATTTAGAACAATGAATGTTATATCATACGAAACGTGTGTTTTCTAGAGGACTGATTAACGTTTTAAAGTGATTTTATTAGGAGGCATATAAGTATAAATTTTTAATTAAAAAAATCAAATACTTGTGAAACATAATTTTCCAATAAGTGGAAACACTTATTCAAAATGTATAAGAATATTAAGTAATTTGTAACGGTGTTTATATCACCATTAATTAACTAACATTAGTCTTATGATAAGGATAAATACTGTATCGATGCCTAAACCTAGTTGATTACTGCGAAATTTAAGAAATAAAACTAAACTGTCTAAGCTTTCTCCTATCTTTGTAGCCATTTTGATGCACTGTTGTAGTTAGTTCCTCCTTCAGAAGCAAAGGCGTGTTTCGTTTTAGGACAAGAACATATATGTGATAGATTAGTAGCTGTAAAGCTATTGTTAAGTTTAAGAAATCTGTTCCATCTTCTGTATTATGCACTGTTAGCCGTTATTTCCCAAAATGACTGATATTAATATCCTTTCAACTGATACTTCAAATATTTTAACTCAACCAAAATGAGCAAAAATTCTCGTCGTATAGCAAAGAATTTGGCTGTAAATCTTACTATGCATATTTTCTACTGGTAACCCAATGTTACCTAGTTAAGCGTGAATATTTTTTCCCAATTCTGTAACATGTATCCTTTCAAAAATACTGTTGCTTGTTTGTTTGTAGTTTAAGAACAAAGCTACACAATAGGCTATCTGTGATCTGGACTTCAAAGGTATCGAAACTCGGTTTCAAGCGTTGTAAGTCCGCAGATATAGCGCTGTGCCACTGGGGGGGGGCGTGTTGTTGCTCCATCTGCTCAATAAGCCTCATCTCAATGTTGGAACGTAAGTAGCTATTTTAATAATTATGTGATTTAAATGATAAATATAATTGTTTGTTTCATATGTAGGTTTATATTTTCCTTCAAAATTCTTACGATTTTTGAACACCTGGCAGACACTGAGAGCACAGCTGCCAATTCATTCGCTATCAGAATTCGGCGAGGTTCTCAATCTTTTACTGAAGTCGAGAAAATGCATCACAAAGTCGACTTTGATGCTGTTTTGAATATGATGAATTATTTTGTATCGATGTAATGCTTTATGCGAGATAAATCACCGACTTGAAGTGAAAGGATATAAAAGTATGTAAGAAAAGAAAGAGAAAAAAAAGAGTTCCTGAGCGAATGCATCTGACTACACTTTTAAAGCCACAGTTGGCTTTAAAAGAAGAACAAATAATGCAATGTAGCTTGCTAGTGATACACAGGAACCTTTTGGTGCTGATCAAGATGAAAACAAATATATATATACAGTCATATGTGCTTTGTAAACTAAGAACCGAATACGTATTCCCAATGTCTAAAAGTATTTGCACTTTAGACGAGATAAAATAAATGTTGGTAACGTTTTACGTAGTTCATTAAATTTTGTAATAGAATTACAAAAACTTCGCTGATATTTTTATCAATATAATATGGATATCCTACTTATTATCTCAATGTTGCCTATAAAAAAGAGTACATTGATAGAGACATCTTGACGTAACCAATCTAATTTCTAGAGAAATGACGACTGAGACTTTTAAAAAAAATATATATCTGAATGTATGGCAAGGTGGTCAACAGACAATCTTCGATTTTCGTTAATGTCTTTGTCTCGTTGAAGTGGTACATAGCCTGAAAATTGGTTCCCTTTTTTTCTGTTTAAAGCTCTAGACGTTTCAACATCCATCTCTGTCAAATTGCAAAGCCTGTGTTTTATCCTAATGTACTGCACATGCGTTGAATTTTAGGTAGGTCTTTCATTTGGAAGTAGTGTGAAATAATGGAAGGCAGGAGACATTCCTGAACATTTTTAATCTTTTCTTTTCGTATCTCTGAGTAGATTCCTTTTATTCAAGACAAGGGAAGGATCAGTCACTGGTAAAGCCTAAAAGTTGCCACTTCTACCTTATTAGAAATGTGTTTCTTATAAAGTCTAATCCACCTTATAGAATTAAAACAGGTAGATAGGTAATAAGCAACGCAATGAATAATATTTGTCATTATAAGCAACGCAATGGATAATATTTGTCATTATAAGCAACGCAATGGATAAGATTTGTCATTATAAGCAACGCAATGGATAAGATTTGTCATTATAAGCAACGCAATGGATAATATTTGTCATTATAAGCAACACAATGGATAATATTTGTCATTATAAGCAACGCAATGGATAAGATTTGTCATTATAAGCAACGCAATGGATAAGATTTGTCATTATAAGCAACGCAATGGATAATATTTGTCATTATAAGCAACGCAATGGATAATATTTATCATTATAAGCAACGCAATGGATAATATTTATCATTTATGAAACACGTAATACTGTAGAATATTGAAGAGTATTAGTTGAGAATCTACTGTAGAAACACAGGATACCATGCAGGATTTGAAAATGAAATTGCGGAAACAACACCTCATTGTATTAAACGAATGCTTCATTATTCATGCTTATAATTCCTACTGACATAAAACCTTTGTCGATCCCACTACTACATTTATGTTAACTGAAGTTATTAACGTTAATGATTTATAAAACCTCAATCGTGAATTTAGATTTTACGGGAACGACCTCATTCTTTCACTTACGTTAACTGGCCACGATAATGCCCCTGACGTAAGTATCTTTGTGTGATTACACCATTTAATATATTATTTTTTTATGTGAAAAAAGAAAGAAATTATTAGTATAATAAATTGACATTGGCGACACCTAGAATTAACTTTATGCACGTATGCTTTTAAATTGTTAGGGAGTTTGTTTTAATGGCTTAAGGTATATGGTGATATAAATATCTCTATATCGTCCATATAAATTTTATAAATTCTAGGTACGTGTATGTATAATCCATATGCCACATGGCACCAATTTCCTAGATATGGTTTTGGTGACTTTATATATATGAGCTGCCGAAGTTCTGAGAAAGGATTAAGTCACCATAAATCTGCAAAGCAGAGAGTAAACGAGTATACGTAACGAAAGTAACGTTTAATGTCACTTATAGAAACTTATCGGAAACTAACGGTCAAAATGGTGGAAGGGCGACTGTCGCCCCAAATATACCATTCATTTGTAAAAACATCATTTCCGAGTACCTTTGCTAATACTTAGATGTGAGAAAAACACATTTATAAGTTGGCATTCATTTTGGCGTTTATTTATAGTTACATATGCAGAATGAAGTTTTTGTTCATGAATTCAGACCGTGCTTACTTAGTTACGTCTTGTAACTTGTGTTCTAATGGCTAAAAGTTTGTACATAGATATAAAATATGTTTGCACAGAAGACATAAAATATGTTTGTATAGTAAACATAAAATATGTTTGTACATAAGAAACAAAATATGTTTGTACAGAAGACATAAAATATGTTTGTACAGAAGACATAAAATATATTTGTATATAAGAC
>NW_013670121.1:82921-89902 GCF_000517525.1 Limulus polyphemus | reverse complement strand
ATCTGATTCTCCGCTTCTGTCATTAGTATAAGTATAGCTTTCATCATTTAACATTATTAAGTTAAAAGTATTGATAATATTTAATAATTTCCATTTTCATTCTTTTCTTTTACATTCAAAACCAGTACTCTTACTATTTAAATTTCCTAATATCAACAGATTTGAATTGTATCTTATCAAATTTGAAAAACAAAATCACAATCTGGGTACTTTTTCGACGAAATACATAAATTAGCAAAGACAGTATAGAAGAGGTGATCCGTGCAAGAAGACAGGGAAGAAATAGAAGGGAGAGGTATAGGTGTGAACACACAGTCCTCCTCACGTGATACAGATGGAAGAGGAAAGCATGATCAGGATGGAGGATTACATAGCAGCAGTTAAAAAACAATGTGCGAAGAATCAATGGCATACATGTCAGAATGTTGATAAACACATGCAAAAGGATGAGGATGTAGGCTTTAAGGGAGAAGTAATATAAGGTCAGAAAGCGAAAGTGTCCCAGGGATTAGTGTAAAGGCATGGAAGAAAACACTAAGGTCCCAGTCAAGTAGACTTGAAGGACAATAAAGGTGAAAGGAATGAAAAGGCCTAATAATGACCAGAAAGGAAAAAAAAATCCTGATTGTATCGGGAACACCAGAAAGTAGTAAAAATCGACCTGGTATCCAGCACTAATCAAAATTTATAAACTCTGGTTGAAAAGCCCAGTGAAATACACAGATGGGTATTTGAAGGACGAGAAGAGGAAAAAGAACGACTTAGTGACCAATGGCAAAACT
This sequence comes from Limulus polyphemus, assembly GCF_000517525.1. Lineage (NCBI taxonomy): Eukaryota > Metazoa > Arthropoda > Merostomata > Xiphosura > Limulidae > Limulus > Limulus polyphemus. The sequence continues at coordinate 89,120 of NW_013670121.1, read as the reverse complement.
ATGCCACTTCTGCTAATACATGATGGTGGACAGGCAAACAGAATGGGAAGGGAGGGAAGCTACAAGTGAAAAAAAAAGTTGTAAACGTCATGCAAGGAACGAGACAGATGAGAGAGAGAGTGAACTACAAGGCTGAAGAATAGTGTAGTAGAATGGAAGAGGAGGACAACAGAGGAAACCACAATTTAGTCGTCCAGTAGAGCACTTCTAGAAGGATCTGACAAGGAATATTTTGAATGAAGAAGATAAGACGAAGGAGAGAACAGAGGGGCAAATCTAAAGGAGAAAGTTGAACCAGTTCTAACTAAATGCATCCACTGCTGGTGGATGCAAGACAGAATACCAGCAGAGGGGAAGCATGGTATTGTAGTAAGTGGCTAAGGCATCAATGTAAGAGGTGCCCAGACCAGAGCACAGCATTTGAAAGACACAAGATTGTAAGGAACACTCCATGGGAAAAATCTTGTTTGGCCAAGAAAGAATTTTGCAACATGGTTCATGGCACCCAGAATATAACAGGACACAAGAAAAACATGCAAAAAATAACCCAGAAGAGGAGGTCAAAGGTTCTGAAACAGAAAACAAGACCAAGTACCACCGTGGTGATTGATATAGGATAACACAGATGAGTTGGCCATATGAATCATTACCAAACAGCCACGCATATCAATCGAAGAAAATGATCCAAAGCCCAACAAACTTCTAAAAACACCAGGAGGTTGGTATGAAGGGCAATTCCTCCAGAACCCATTGATCCAAAACCCCAAAGTAGTCAAGACAAGCACTTCATCCCATCAGGGTAGCATCTGTAAAAAGATGAAGATCCAGATGAGGACTAGGAACATCATCTTGAGCAACGGTGCTGTCGAACCACCAGGTGAATACATTGTGTAGATAAGGAGGAAGATGAATAAGGTAGGACAAGGGATCCCAAGAGAGGTTTCATGGATTGTGCTGAGTTTATTGCAAAAGATACATATGAGCATGTCCCAAGAGGACAAAGAGTGCTATAGAAGCCAAAGCCCTCCAGAAGAAAGAGAACATCCCATGCAGGAAGAAAAGGATAGGATAGAGCTGTGGAAATCCAAACGTACCATGGCTCACCAATGAAGCAGAGACAACGGAGCTCAACAGAGATGGGATATGAAGAACACACTCTAATGAACCAGATACTAAATGATGCTATATGAAACCTCTCCAACTTGACCTCCAAACAAAACAAGCTGATGGAACAGAGTGAAATTCTAGAAAAGGATGTGAAACCCTTTCAATAGCATTCTTGGAAAACATGCCTGAAAGTGCCACTGAAAAGACATCAATTCCCATGGAAGAGTATAGGGAACGGGAACATAAGAAAATGGAGGAAGTGGGGAAAAAATTAAGAGTAAGACCCTCAATAAAACTTGTATCACACAATGGTCGGCCTCAAATGGAAGCCATAGATCAGCAAACTAAGGCAATGAGGCTCCTACTGGCCCTCAGCCTATAGGATAGACACCAACGAGATTGTTTGCAAAAAGAACTATACACAATAGAAGCAGAGGAATAGGAGATGTAGGAGGGTAGGATAATATAACTGATAAAAAAAGAAACTATAATGAATGTTGATGGGCAGCTTTAACCTGGGAATCCAGAGAATAAGGTACTCTACCAAAAAAAAGAAAAAACTTAGCAGAAGAAGGGAGCCAGACAAAGATCCCGAGATAAAAGGGAGACCAACATACCTAAGCAAGTAAGGCATCCCTCCCCAAAAAATCTCAGCAACAATGCAACCAAGTCAGAAGGAGCCAGGCCAAGAAAGAAGAACGTAACAATGTTGAAAAAATAAAGGAACAATTATCCCTCCAAAAATCCCCAGGAGCATGGTGAATTGCTTTGGAAAGAATGGGAGGAAAATAATGCAACAGGGTAGTGAGGATAAGACAAAGGCACGAAATGCGGACCTGGGAAAGTCAAACAGAAGATCTGACCCCCAAAGACTGAAGAAGAGATTTCAGAGTTTTGGGAGTCTAAGAAAGGGAATACAGCCTGATGTTCAACCAAGGTATACATATCAACTGGTCAAGAAGGACGAGACATTCCTGCACTGGAACAAAGTTGAGATAAAATGTGTTCAATATAGACTTTAATATCTAGAGAGAGAGGGGAAAAAAGTCAGAAGTGGGTGATGAATTAAGAAGTGAAGGAGAAGAATCATATGGGACAGGAGAGAAAGAAAGATATAGCATACCTGAGAAACCTTTTTCAGAAATTACTAAAAAGGCCTGGGTAGATTCACAACAAAATTAGAAGATTTAGCAAAGGTAGGTGATGAGAAAAGACTGTTGAAATCTCCTTCATCAAATAGAACCTAAATTAATATTGAAATCTCCTAAATCATAGTCATGACAAATTTAATAACTTAACTAAGGCTACTTCCCACATTAAAGATATTGCGATTCAATTACCTACAATTCTTTTTCCTCTGGCCAATGTCATATTTAGACAAGAAGTAATTCTGTTAAAAATGGCACACCTGTTCAAAGTGGTATTAGTGTCTTGGTTGTTACAGGTTACACTATTATCATAAGGTTTCATGTAGGTTACACTATCTGACCTTCACCCACTCATAAGCAACTTTCTCTTGCAAGTGATATATTTACAGAGGAGGCAAAACACTTTTTTTTATATATATTTTATTTTTGGCACAGATACAAAGTTTTAAATAAACTTACTGGTATCTAAACTGCTACTAAGATCTTAATTACTCAAAAAATCATTTAAAATTTATCAATATAATCTTTATAGAATTATAAAAATAGAAATCACTTGGATTAATCTGTATAAAAGTAGGTCCACTTTATGTCATGCATTATGCACTGAGCAAGACACTGTGTACGCATTCGATTTAAACAATAAAACATTAGATCTTCTTCCTATTATTCACTAGTTTTTGATTTACAGTTTGAGCTTATAACTTCCCTCCAAATACATCAAAAGGTATTTGCAAGAAATGTAGGCATTTCAGCAATACAAAACATGCTTGTTTACCTGAAATTACCTTAACAATCTCAACACAATGTTAACTGAAGGTACAAAATCAATAACACTTGGTTTACCTATAAATATGGTACTCAATTTCTGTAGACTGAAAAACAAAATTTGAACTAACGAAAGTTGAATAAATTGTGACAAATTATAAATGAATACATTTATAGAGTATAAAGACTGATTAAATGTAAATTGCAATAGTTCATGCTTAATATTTTCATGATAACCACATAGTCTACAGTTTAATCTTTACACTGCAGCTGGGAGGTACATTTCCCAGTGCACTGGGACATATACATCCCAGCCACAGTGAATGGGTTTAACAAATATCAGGTCTTAGTTACTCTGCAAGGCCAATACTCACGAAACCTACTGAAGGAGGCTTAGCATTCCTGCAAATAGAGAACTTTTATTTCTAGAATAGTTTTGGTTCAAAAACTCATTTTTTACATTAAAAGCACAAGTTTTAATACAATAATGAATCAATAACCTTTTGGTAAATTCACCATTCACATGTCCAATTTTTTATTTTTTTTTACATTTTCTTATGTAATACTGGTAACAAAGAATTCCAATGATGCCTCATATATTTTATTATAAAAATACATGTTTAGAAAAAGAAGCATTTATAAGTAAAACATTTTTAAAATTACTAAAATGTGTAGAAAAATTTCATGAAATGAATAATCCATCAAACAAAAATGTAAAAACGCATGGGAAAATTACAAGATGGATAAAATCCTCTCTCTGAAAGCACTAGAAAAATGTTTTAAGAGGAAAGTACTAAGGCAAAACATTATAAAAATAAGCCATACACATTGAAAGTTTGAAATCCACATAGTTAGTGCATCAGTACAAAAATTAGTATGCATGTATTCAAAACAAAATTCACCCAAAAAAGCTTCTATAGTAGTCATGCTAAATCTATCACAGAAGTTAGCAATAAAATCGAGTGACTATAAATCATGTGGTAAATCCTTCAATGAAGGAAATACAAAAATCTGATTTCAAGCTACTCAGATAGCTCAGTCAGAGGAATCAGTACAATAAACTACATAATTTGGAAGAGACACTCGTGTAAGATGAATAAATGGAATTACCACAACTATATTATACGAACCACATAGCTACAAAAGTAGCTGTCAAATAAAAAAATCTCCAGGAAACTACAATCACAGTTTGAAAGACATCTGTGTTGTGCATAAACAAATCACCCCCGCATACAGATGCTTCTATGGATCTATATACTGATTAAAAAAAATAAACTATGAACACTAAAACAAAAAAAGACACTTAAATCACAACTTAAGACTGCATATAAGCATCCCAAACATGGTCATGTAATTTTTGTAATCATACATACATACATACATATTCTACATAATGTAAAACAATCATCACTATATTTTTTTAAATACGCAACTGAAAGTTAATCATATCATTGACAATTAAAATAAATTTGTCATATAACTACTTCTACACATGATCATCACTCAATGAATACTTAACTTGGTTTTGTATAAATAAACACTGTTATTATTTACTGATATATATAAACACTACAAAAAAAATTTCAAAGTTGACAAGCTTTTCCATCAGGAGAATTTGTAACTGATCAATTCAACTCTAAAGTATTGAAGCTTTTTATGGTGAGAAATCTACTGACAGCAAGGTGAAGTTGGAGAATCTGTGAATTTTTTAATTACAATTCATGAGTTTAAAAGTGAAAACATATTATCAAAACCTTCACATTTTTACCTGGCTTCTTTGCTGCGAATAATCCTGGTGGCCTTATGCAGATTTATCATGCTGACACGTTTTCTCTGACCCGGTGCTTACAAAAATAGACAATACCTTATTTTCTTAAAGCAGTAATTTTGATTTATGTTGTCTATGACCTACAAATTACTTACATTAAAATTGCTGTTTCTCTAGCACTACATAAAACTTTAAAATGTTCATTTATTAAGACTGCAAAAAAATATGAGCAAACCCTATCCAAATTATTGTTGAAGTATATACCAAGCTTTAAAAAAATGACAGCTGATTACGTGCATACATTCTTTGTATTAAACACTAGATGATTGAAACTTTTTTAATATAAAAATAAATATTCATCACTATGTATGCCTTTCTTGGCTAGCAACATAAAACATCCAACTGGTTCTTAAAATATGGAAGCCTTAGAACTGTAAACAATTTTCACTTTATTATAGTTTCTGATACTGAAACCTGTTTGTAGGCTGACTTCTTTTAAGCTTACAAAAAATTAGCATCTAGAACTAACAGTGGCATTGTTATAGCTCACAAAAATTACACGTCCTTTCCCATAAACAGCTTCCTTCATTGGTGGGTGTAGGCTAATACAGCTAACTTAACATAAAATTAGCAACTCCTTTGAAATAAAATATTCAATACATACAAAATGATTAAATAAGTGTTAAATGAACACTTTTACTTCAAAAAAATGTGTGCATATAATTTTCCATTTACTAGTAGATATTGCTACAATAGCTATATTTTGGAATATTTGGGTAATCAATTATTAAGACTAAAAAAAAAGTGAAGTTAGAATACATCATCAGGCAACTTCAACAGCACTTGAACACAATGGAGAGTACTTTGTAAGATTGCTGTTGCTTTCCACTCTGCTCAGGTGTACATCAACAGGCACCACCTCTGTATTGTTAGTTTTATATCCTGTCCCAACATTACTATCATAGATCTTTTCTTTATCGGTTTCCTATACAATTAAGAGAGAATAACTCAGTAAATTAAAAGAATAACAAAGGTATTTTCTCCATTTATGAAAACAGGAAAAAAAACATATAGTTTTAATTTTGGAAAATAAATTATCTGTAGATTAACAGAAATTAAAGCACAACTATAAACTTTTGCTCTGACTAACATAATATGCAACCATAAAAGATTAACTATTTTAATCGAACTGGTGTATTTAAGTGTTTCACACTCACAAAGAAAAACTATCATTCTATAGGTATTTGAAGAACTTGTAGAAATCCGCCACAATTTAAGTCTTCGGGAAATTGAGTAACTTCCATTATAAACTGTTGTTTACAGGTATATAAATTAAGGGACAATGAGTAACTTCCATTATAAACTGTTGTTTACAGGTATATAAATTAAGGGACAATGAGTAACTTCCATT
>NW_013670121.1:80925-82206 GCF_000517525.1 Limulus polyphemus | reverse complement strand
CAGGTATATAAATTAAGGGACAATGAGTAACTTCAATCATAAATATTGTTTACAGGTATATAAATGAAGGGACAATGAGTAACTTCCGTTATAAAATATTGTTTACAGGTATATAAATTAAGGGACAATGAGTAACTTCCGTTATAAAATATTGTTTACAGGTATATAAATTAAGGGACAATAAGTAACTTCCATTATAAACTATTGTATTCAGGTATATAAATTAAGGGACAATGAGCAACTTCCATTATAAACTATTGTTTATAGGTATATAAAATAAGGGACATTAAGTAACTTCCATTATAAACTATTGTTTACAGGTATATAAATTAAGGGACATTGAGTAACTTCCATTATAAACTATTGTTTACAGGTATATAAATTAAGGGACAATGAGTAACTTCCATTATAAAATATTGTTTACAGGTATATAAATTACTATGATTGCAATAAACAAGATGATCTTAACAATATTTTTACATTTTGAATTATTCTGTATAAAGTTGCTTGGGTATGAAACAACATATTTATTGGTAATTTTGGATGAAATTATTGATAAAAGTATGATTTTCACTTTCATATTTCAGTAACATAATTACATAATGCAATATTTAGTATTTTCCCACTTTCAATCAAATAGAAAAGGAACCCCAAGGCTCAGGTATAGTTATCCTTCATTAAGAGCTGTTGAACAGAGGTAGGGCAACCAGTCAACAGCACCTGCTACCCGTATGACTACTCTTAAAAGAACAGGATTAACTGTCAACAGTTACAGTCATACAGCATGTGTCCAGAAATTTGATCCTTGGATCTTCTGATCCACAGCCTGAAACACTAGCCACTAGGTCACACCAATCCCTCCAAGTCTTATTCCACTAAAATGTAAATACAACAAAACCTGGTTTATGATTTACATATGAATGTTATTGATTATGCTGGGTTATTTTTGTGAAATCCCGTGGATTGGCATGGTGGTTGTGCCAAACCAACAGTGACACACACACAGACTAATGGTTGAAAACCACTGCTATAAATGATGAAAATTTCGTTTATAGATATATCAAATGATTTGAGAGAAACCTTAAAAGAAGCAAGAAACATATTTTAAGTTGTTTTTTTTTCTTTTGACTTATAATAAAAATATATTCACTATTGAAGTGAAATTCAAAAATATTTTTCAGTGATAACTTCAGATCATAAGTATAAAATAAAACTAAATCTATTTGTAGAAATGCGAGTTGAAAACCATTCATGGGACTCGCATCAGGAAAGAATAATTAT
>NW_013670121.1:70233-80625 GCF_000517525.1 Limulus polyphemus | reverse complement strand
CCTGATGTGAGTCCCATGAATAGTTTTATAACATTTATCTGCTATACATTACAAGTATCTAATTTCAAATTTAAAAATTCAAAATATGTTAAAAAACAATACTTTCCTTTTAATGAATTTAATGCAAACGTAATTAATTACTCTAAAATTCAGTATTATAAATTATTTTCCCACACATACATATATACATATTCATCCATGCTAACATTCAAGTTTTACATTTTTAAATTTAAAATTAATTTCAAACAGGTATTTACATCTGAAATACTGAAAGCTTTCCTTTGTCGAGTTGAATTCATGCTGTCAACAAAACATGTGACAAACGTCCTTCATGCATTGCAGAGCATGCATCAAAACTCTTCACCAGATTCATTGTGCAAGTATCAGGACATCCAAACATAAGCTCTGCTTTCATGCCCTAATTGAGTTTTAATTGAAAGTAGCAGTCACAATGAGATTTTGGCTGTAAGGAGGGGAAGGTATTTCAGGGATAAATACCTGTTAGAAATTAATTTTAATTCTAATAACGTAATATTCAAATCAGGTAGACTTCTGAAATACCGAAAGCAAGAATACTCGTGCCGTAAAGAAGGTTAGAGCCAACGAACATTAAAAGAAGCCAAAAATATAAAACAAGCTACGGGACAAGAAGATAATAATCTAGTCTAAAAGACATATGTAGCCATACAGAGTCTCAACAGGACCCAGAACCAGAAAATAATTTTAAGTACTGGATTTGAAAGAGAACAAGTGAAGTGGACCAGCCTCATAAAAAGGCTGGAAGTATAGAACACTCGGAGAGAAGAAATTCTTGTCAGTAAGGTACCCTCTTCACCAATGAAACTTTTTGACTGAAGCAAAGGTGTCAGTTTTGTGAGCAGTGATGGTGTATTGAACCTGTGGAGCCACAGATAGAAACATAAAAAGGTAGTAAGAATAATATGGCCTGCTCCAGCAGTGCAAGGTGCTTGAAGGAACAGATAAGATGAATATTATGAAAGTACCGACTCCAGATGCAGTAGCCCCTCTGAATCCATATTGAAAATGGTCAGTGAGTCACACAACCAGCTAAACTAGTGGGTACTGAGAGAAAGCCAAAGAAATCCCTAAGTAATCCTCAAGGATGAGCTCTACAATGACAGGATAATACAGTTTGGACATCCAAACAGAAGAATAAAATATAGATGATCCACATCCTGGTTTGAGCTGAGACACATACTGATAATAGTAGTCCTGTTTCTGTCATCTCTAATGAGAACAAGCAAGTGGAGGTGGGAGAAATACTTGTCAAGGTTTCTCAGCAACCAGATAGCATCCTATGTCCATTTCCAAATGGCAAACCCTCTCATGGAGCTCTAGTATAGAGGTGAAATATTGTCTAGGACAAACACTAGATATATGCAACATGTAAGTGTCCTGACTGTACGAATCTGTATACGGTATCTCACAGAAGGAGAGACCATGCTATATATACACACACACACACACACACACACACACACACATATATATATATATATATAATAAATAAGAAGTGTAGCTTTAAAACTATTATATAAATTACATTAATTGTCAATAGGTGATCAAAATTAGCACAATAAAACAATAATGAACTTAATACACATTCAAAACTATTTAAAAAACAAAAACCTTCGCATTTTCCAGTCGTTATCCAAAAGTCATAATGGAGATTGCCTGTAGTAACAGCACCCAAAAGCATTGAGGATATCCCATCTATCAGACAAAATCCAAAGAGCAAATGAGAAACCAGTCAGTAGTCTTGCTTACACTCACAACATCTCAACTCTTACTTCTTTTCACTGTCTGCAGCCAGTTGTGGGAAGGCAGTTACCCTTGAAAAGATCTACTAAAGTTACAAATAGAAATAAAATAAAATTAAGCCACCCAAAAAATATAAATTTCTACTAAATAATGCTCACCATCCACCACCCTTAAAAGTTCTAAAAAATCCTTAAAGCAGAATAAATACCACCCTAATAATTCTACTACATGTTACTCCCAACCTCCACCTTCTTCTGAAAATGGCTTATTAAAAAAAAAGATCTTAAAAGAACTACAAGACCTACCTTAAGTAGTTTATATTGTCTCACTCAAGTATAGCATGGGATAGCTGAGGCAAGCCCAGCTACTTGAAGTTAGTCTTTCCAGTACCAGCTATACTGAATAAATTTAACTTACATATTAAAGGTAGCTACCTACCTCTAGTGACAAAAAAGGTTTTTTCTCATTGAATATTTATCTAACAAAATATCTTGAAATTTATTATAAAAACTTGTGAAAAACTTTTTTATTTGCCAGTATTTATATCCATTATTTTCTAATTTAGTTATCAATAATATAACATTATCCATAAAAAAACGTGCTGTTGTTACAAACAGTTAAAAATCTTTTTAATTGCAACTTAATAACGCCTTTCAGAATAATACGAGGGACCACACTATATTAGGGGTGGGCAGACCAAGGATGGGAAAATTAAATGCTCTTCTCTTATCAAAAATATTTAGTTGTGCTTTACCATTTATTGATTTAATATCCAAATTTAAATAATTAGTGTATATATATATATATTATTATTATTACTTTTTTCTGTTTCAAGTTCTTTTGGATATATTATACTTGGTGAAAAGTACTGATTGTTAATAGCAATTAGTCATTTTCAGAAGAAGATGGAGGTTGGGAGTAACATGTAGTAGAATTATTAGGGTGGAGGATGGTAAGCATTATTTAGTACAAATATATATTTTTTGGGTGGCTTAATTTTATCTTATTTCTACTTTTAACTTTATTACATCTTTTTAAGGGTAACTGCCTTCCCACAACTGGCTGCAGACAGTGAAAGGCTGTAAGAGTTGAGACATTGTGGATGTAAGGACTCGACTCCGTACCCTTATTGAATGTTCCACGACTGCTGACTGGTTTCTCATATGCTCTTCGGATTTTGTCTGATAGATGGGATATCCCAAATGTTTTTGGGTGGTATTACTACAGGCAATCTCCATTATGACTTTTGGATAATGACTGGAAAGTGCAAAGGTTTTTTTGTTTTTTAAATAGAGTTTTGAAGGTATATATATATATTGTAAAAATACAACACTGATAGAATACAGATATCTGTGATATATATATATAACACCAAATAATTTCACAACCTCAGACAATCCTTGTTTCGTGAACAGAGATGTTTAACAACAGAGAAATATTTAGGTTGCAAAGGCTAAAGAACATGCAAGATTATTGGCTGGATGAATCAGTACATATACGGATTCTAAGTATATACGTAATTATTGTGTCTTTCTTGTTTGATATTGTTTGTTTCAAAGTCATAATTATTCACAATCCCAGACACTCTGGAAATGATTAACAATGGGTGTTGGGCAGTGTAAAGAAAAACCTCATAAGAGATGGTTTTCATCAAGCCTGAAGAATAACCAGAGGCAGCAGACAGAATTCTGAAACTGAAGACACTGTGGTACACAAATTTGTCTTCATGCTGACCTGTAAGATGTCTGCTCAAGGATAAAGAGACCAGGAGGCCAAAGACATTGCTAAATAGTGAACTGATAAGAAGTAGCCTAAAATCCATGCTTAACATGGTCAGGAACATTATGATAAACAGGATGGATTAATTGCACAAACCAGTTTGTTAATGTAGATAGAACAAGCTTCAAGAAGTGAGAAATTGTCATAGACAATTGATGTTATTAATTTGAAAATATTTCATTCTTTCAAAATAGGAACAAATACCACTGACTAAACAAAAAAAAAGACAAATCATAGAGTGCAGGACATAAGACTGACAATAGGTCAAAGCAAATAAAACGTGCTGAAGACCACCCTTCGCCAAAGAACTCAACATATGGTCAAAAACTTAAGGATAAATAACACTGAAATATAAAGTGTTATCAGAATTAGGGCTAACATTGTATCACACAAACTCAGCTCTGCAAACTCTGAAGGTAATTAAGCCTAAACAAGAAATTGACCGTTGTCAAAAAACAAAAGAAGATGGCAATTCATACACAAATTAACTGTTTGCATGATCATGATACTCACCAGAAAAATATCAGTATAGAATGGTACAAATACATTACATCTTCAGAATTTACACAGCAGCTACAATGAACCCTGCATGTTACAGGCAAATTGCATAACAGTAGTGGAAATAGTAGCACAAGAAAGAACACAAGCAAAATGAACAGTACAACTGTCAACAAGAAAAACTAAATTATGACAGGAAAACAGAGCTTATGCAAGATCCCTTGATACTTCTGCATTAAATCATGTGGAAGACTCTGGAAATGTGTAAAGGACATTAAGAAATTTGTAGTCCTGTTTTATTTATAGCATGAGTTCAAAATCAACAAGAAAAGGCTTTTAGTGTTTCAAAGATAAATCTACCTCACCAGAATAATTGATTTTCATATCAAGGCTTTATGAACCAATCTCATTTTATATTACATGATGCTTAAATTTCTTTATATTCAACAATAGTAACCAACCTCAAAATTCGATATGGCATGCTTTTCTTGTACGTCTTTTCTGTCCTTGGAAATATCATTGTTGTTGTTATGTCTCTCCTCTGGAAAATAACTGTTACTATCTGTATCTGGAGTCTTCATCTATATCAAAACATTACTGTAAATTCACTAATATTTATATAAGTATTCATAGGTAACTAAACAAAACAGATGGTTAATTAAAAACAACCTTAAGGAGCATGATCTCCTGTTTGATATTCTGACTCCAGACATTGATTGATGATTTCAGTATATATAATTTTCAATGTTCTATTAGATTTCTTGTCATTAAATCACACTGTTGGATTTTTTTATCCATTAGATTATAGAATTACTTCAAATTTTTTAATCTTCGTATATATGACAACCACATTAAATTTTATGTCTGGCTCTATAATTTGAAGAATTGCTAAACATAAAAAATGCTATCATAACATTTTTACACTTTCATTCAGAAGGACTGAGATGTTAGTGAGAAAATTTTTTATTCCCTTCAGAAATCACAAAAGTTGGAAAAGTCATGGAGACCCTGATGGGATTAGATAAGTGTGAAAATAATTACAGTATCTCTGTGATAACTTGCATCACAAATTCTTATTGGAGTTTGTTGAAAATTTCTGGGTTTCAACTTGCTCAATACAAGAAAGACTAGTGAAAGATGTTACACTAAAAGAAGATGGTTGGTAGTGTGATAGGCATCATTTTTATGTATTCATACTCAAATGAAGCTTTAGTTTTAAATTTTTGTTCACAGAAGATAAGCAAATGTTCCAAAAAACTTTTAAAATGTTTATAGGTAACTATATCAATTTTCATCAAATTTATCCATAGATGAATCATTGCTTCTAGGTATGACAAAAGAGATCCAAGACTGAATTTAGTGATAAATAATTCACACAAAGTCTCAGGAGAGCTGAATAAAAACAGCTTCATGAACATGTGAAATAACAGAAACTACTCTTGAATGAATATCTCAGAAATAGCAATCAAATGGAAGTCAACTTAGACAAAGTAAGTAGTGGAAGCTTACTATTAAAAGCCATTGGAGTATTTTAACCACCAGGAAGAAATGATGAAAGGAGGTCTTTTTTATAGCAATTTTTCATGTGCCATGGAAGGATTTAACTATAATACAACTTGGCCTATGTCACTCCTGTGAAAAAAGAACATTTAAGAACAAAGGAAAGCCAAAACGTTACTTGCTTTAGTTACAACAAAATGTTAAGTGCATCAGATGCTACAAAAGGCAAAGAAAGTCAGAAGAGAAAATAAAAGATTTGATATTATAAAAATAATCCTCGTGGATATATTCTTACTGTTTATGCCTGACTAAAATTGCAGGATGAAAAGAAAATTTCTGTCCAAGTGCCCACTTTGATAAACTGAAACTTAAAAGAAAAATTAGCTACTGCTATATGTATAAGACTCAAAAACTCACAACACAGAACAACCCAGATGATAAACAGAGGATGCACAAAAAAACAAAACATGAAAACAAGTGAAATCTAGTAAACTGAGTAAATAGAGAATATTAAGTCATGTCTATCGGATTCCTAAAACTTCCAGCGGCTTATTATAACATGAATGTAATAGTGAATCTCCCATGTCACAAAAGTTATTCATAATTTTTATTCATAACCTGAAAATACAGATTCTAAAAATGTCTTGTATTTTTGCTTTTGAAATTAAATCAACTTCTGAAAACATCAAGTAGTTTCATATAAAGGGGTTAAAGCTCATAAATTATGTGTCATCACTCAACAATTAAGTCATGTTTGGTGATTTTGTAGAGATAATTTTATAGCATGTTATTGAACACTGTGAAAATAAGGTGCAGTAACAGTTGCTTCATCTTGCTGCTATCTTGCCTTAAAAGCAAACCTATTTGATGAATTTTATGCCAAAACTACTCAAAGGCTATCTGCACAAAATACATACAACAGTACTACAATGTATCACCTGTATCAATTGGTGACAAAATCATGTGAAGAACTTGTAAATGATATGTATAACAAATGATCAAAAACTAAAATAACATGAATATAAAAAAAGATTATTATAGTTTGTTCTGGTAATAAGCTTGAATAAAAACATTTGGAAGAAAAACTTAAAACCAAATTTACTGACTAATGATCTACTAATTCAAATTAATAATAAATTTTACCAAAATCTATTGTAACAACAGCAAATTTAGTTGTTCTATAACTGAGACATGTTAATGACACAAATGAAGACTTTATAGAAAATTACAGTGAAAAAAACCAGATAAGATCAGACTGAGCTTTCTTCATTGAGGTTGAAGTGGGGACCGAATTAAATGTGGAAAAGTTGATTTTATGATGTCCTGTGAGTGACAGCAGGAACTTGGGGCTCAGCACTTGAAAAACACATTGTAATTGTAAATTATATTTCAAGAGTAGAAGTATTTAAACTTTCTTCCTATGTAGATAAAACTTTTCACCATATGAAACACATCTGCAAACCTGTGGTACTTGCACAGATTTGATGCTTATTTTAAGCTTAGTCCTCCTATTATATTGAGAAATTTAAAATCACATTTACTTACAATTGATCCATTCAATTCAACTGGATTATACATTAATAACGAATTTTACCAAAATCTATCTGTATATATCAGTTTTCATGATATACGAGATATTTTTTGGCAAAATCTCTTTAAACAAAGTGGGGTATTGTAGTGTCATTAGGTTTGTGACTGTATTGGTGCTATCAAAAATTTGTTTCCTGGAATGATACAGATAACAAAAAATTGGTTTAAATGTTGAACACAAACTTTTCTTTATAGTTGTGAAATGAATAAGATAAGAACAAAAGACACACACACATTAATCCCATTATATAATCAGTGTAATATGTAGACTAGGCATGTGATTTGTTTGTTTACTGTTAATCACTAAGTTACACACTGGATTATCTGTCCTATGCCAAAAATGGGTATCAAAGCCTGATTTTTGTTGCACTTTAATCCATCAGATTCACTGCTGAGCCACTGAGAGGTAATAAGCACGTGAAACATGGTTTCAAGGTCAACACTCACAAATGTCTCAGGTTATAGTACATAATATAACCTTTTTGATTTACTTGTTTTATTGCATTATAAATTTACCAAAAAAATCAAATTTAATTAGATCTGAGACAAAAAATTGTATGATAAATATTTAACTTCAACAGCCACTTTGAGTTACAATGTTCTTTATTACATGAGCAATGAAAATGTTGGCATACTTCTAGAGTTGGTGTTACTGTACCTACTTATCAAATAGTGTAAACTTACCACTGTTTTTACTTCTTCGGGACTGAAATCAAGCACTAGAACAAAACAAAAAACAAATAAGAAGATATTTAAAAATGAAACCAACTAAAGGATTGAATAAATTTATTTTTAATTAGTCAAAAAAATGTATACTTGTTAACAGAAGATAAAAAAACTTAAATAAATGCTACAGTGTAATATAGAATAAAAGGTGATATATATATATATATATATATATACTAGCTTTATTCTTCAGTATAAATGCAGTATAGAAATCTCATTTATGTTGTATCATCATTTTCAATGTTATAATCTTGAGTTCAATAATATTTTCTTTCTAGTAAACTTACATGCAGAGCTGAGTGATTTAATTGATTAACTATGAGCAGCAATTACATCAAATCCCTAAAATCCCTTAAATGCATTTCGAACGTTTTCTTTCAGTAAAACTTTAGAGTTTATCTGCTATTTTATTTTCCCTAATTCAAAACGGGATCAGTCAATTCGATCTACCTCATAACTAATAAAAAAAAAAATTGAAATAAACCTAAAATTACCCTTTTCTCTTTCTAGAATGACTTCAAGTTGTAACATGAAACTACATTCGTTTATTCCTAAGTAGCTCTAAGTTCATAACATTATACATCTATTTATAATTAAATTTTATTATTTTATTGCCCTTTGAACTGAGCAACTACTTTCCACACCATAAAAGTTGTAAATCACTCGGAGAACGTGCAGGTCATGTTACGCTACTGAATTACATTACCCATGAGCTACTACGAGCTGCTCGCGTGCGTGCGTGCCTCGTGAACCATTTTAATTATATTATTATTACATATTTTACCTAATCTAGTGTTAAATAACTTTAAAAGATCCATATTTTTAGATTTTAGTTACTTTTACAATAATAAATAAAGAATAAACATAAGACACAAGAAATAAAATACTTAACCAATCTTCTTATTGCTGTCAGGTTTCAAAGAGAGAGTTAACCCTACTTTTTTATACTATACATAGTAATGCACTTAATAATTTTTATTTAATTAAATGATGCACCAAAGAATACAGACTAATAAAAGTAGATAAATTCACTTACCTTTCAGAATTTTCCTGGCTTTCTAATTATGCGACAAGAGGCATTACAAATTCATCCAAGCTAGTCGTGCCATGGGAATGATGTTTGTAATCTGAATGAAATTGATATTTAACTGTTCAGAACATAACGTTATACAATACATCACTTGATAGATGAAAACCTCAGCTTTCTATTGGTTATAGGTAATATATAATGAAATGTAAGAGGGAACTATCAACAAATTATGAAAGAAAGGATGTGACAGGTGGGTGTGGTAGGAGGAGTTTGATTTTCTATTCGATAGCTCTGTAACCAAACAAAATTGAAGACTATAAAAATTATGGTTTGTCTGAGCAATAACGATTTTATAAAGTAATTTACAATTAATTTTGAGCTTTTTGAGGGATGCTGGATAAAATAGGGATGATGACAATGTGTCATGTGGGTCAAATTAGTGGAAATTCAGCATTTTTTTAATATTCACTTGTAGAATTAAGAACTTAAACTTGTATACTATTAAAATAAGCATTATTAGCTAAGATATTATGCTTTTCTAATTGGTATAATATAAACAAAAAGTAGTTTAATAAAATTTTGAATGTAAGACACTAAAACCTTGTGCCATGTGCAGTAAAGGATACACGGGGCGATAGAGTTAAACAAAATTAGTGTTTCCAGTTATTCCAACAATCAATTAACCCAAATTAGGGTATGTGATTATTACTAACTTTGATTATTCCAATTATCTAAGTAATCAAAATATTTCCACTAAACTTGTTTGCCTTGTCATTGTTATAGTAAACTACTAAGGTTATCTGCCACTGTCACTAATTTTTAATTGATGACTAGAGAAAAGGGAACTGATTGGCAGCACCTGCCATCAGCTTTTTTTCTTGTTGGTGTTGAACTGCTGATTAGAGGGAAGACAATGGTTTAATAAAGCACCATGCAACTAACTCTAAACTTTGTAACTTTACATCTAAAAATCCTCAAAAGGAGAAGTGTTATTTCCTTCCTCAGACAGTGGTGCTGTAAAGAGTTAATATTAAAACTTGTGAAAGTTAAATTATCCAAATATTTTAGAGTTTATATAGTTTGAATATTTTTTTGAAACCATAATAAAATATCATACATGTTGGAAATAATAAAATCTAATATTTTTTCATCAATTTCATTTACAAATAAAAACCATGTTATTCATTTTTTTATATGATGAGAGACATGTAAATGATTTGCATATATCATGAATCTCTACTATAGACAAATTCAGCATGTTTGGAGCATACTTTTACTGTTGTTTATTTAGTCATTCAAGGGGCCTGCTGTGCTGTTCACTTGAGTGCTTGAGGGAAAAAAAGATCAAGCAAACCTCACATCAGAAGGCAATTTAAAAATAGTGGTCTTGGTGTATGATCATTTAATGCTTTAGACAACACTTGATTAGAGATTCTAACCTTCAAGATATATTATTGGTATTGCGGGCATAGGTTGGCACCGGAGGA
>NW_013670121.1:67983-69509 GCF_000517525.1 Limulus polyphemus | reverse complement strand
CTCAATGAGAAATGCTGAGGTATTTTAACTTGACGTATCTTTGATGATGAATCTTCAGGTGGCAGTGAAAGCCGCAAGGAAGCTGTCGCGCTGATGTCGCTGGACACGCCCAGAGGACTTGTCCCGAGTACTTGTGTATGCATGGCTTAGATGCTGTGCCCCCGCCTGTATGTGCTCCACCATTTCCGTATTCATGGCGTGTTAGATCCCACTTTTGTCCCCATTTTCTTGTAATAATAATTCATGATTGTGTGGCAGCTAAGCATCGGTAGAATTATCGATGTACTGCTGTCTATGATGATGATGATTGGAAATAAATGTGTACAAAATTCCCAAATAAATATCATATTAAAACAGATAGGCACTGCTTTTCACTTTCTTTTTAAAACAATTTCTTTCACTGGCCGATGTAGTCTCACTGATAGTTAGAAGAAATGAGGTGCACAAATAGCTTGTACAATATCGAAAGCAAATCTACCTTCATAAAGAACTCAGTAAGTTTAAAACCTACTCCTTCTATTGATTATAAATAACACAGGAGCAAATGTCAGAAATAATTACTGACATAAGGTGTAAAAACATTTGTCACAAGAGGGTTTGGCAAATGTGTTGAACTTTCTGGTTTAAATCTCAATAAAATAAGAAAATTGGATGATATAAAAATTATACTGTGTCCAGCAAGAACAGTAGAGAAGGCAGAAAGTCTTGTTTAGAAGATCCTACACTTCCTAGAAAGCCCAGTGCACTAAGATGGGTCAAGGAAAATGCTCTCCACACATCTTCAGTGACCGCATGGCCTATTTTCATCATATATACATCAAAGTTTCAAAGTTGCAAGAGAGCATAGGTTTTCATTGGAAAACTTCACATTCGCAGTAAAACTGGAGAAGCATGTAATTGATGCAGCAAGTAGATCCAAACAGGATATCTCCTCCATCAGTGAAGCTTTCTTGATAGATACTTAAATAAACAGGCTATCATTTCACATTAGAAATGCTGGGTGAAATTTGCAAAGGAAGGAATTGCCAGCTTAATTCACTGAGCAAGTTAAAATAGTTTCTGAAAGAAAACGAAGGCCTGTAGGATATATTGTCCAAAGATATGATTATCTTTAAATTATTCTACCCAATTCCAATAACAACATGCACTGCTGAGCAATCATTCTAAATTAAAACAAAAAATATCTGCAAACATCAATGGGTTCATTAGGTTCATGTGGGGGGTACATACAAATTTTCAGTTTTGCATTTTGTGTCTTGTGGTTCTTATGGGCTTTTTTACTGCTACTTAGCTCCCCATTGATGGACCTTCACCAAAACTGGTATAGAAGTTCACTAGGTCCATGGGGAAATACAAACAAATTTCCAGTTTTGTATTTTTGTTTTGTGGTTTTTATGGCTGTTTTTTACCATTACTTCGCCCCCCCATTAATGGATCTTCACCTAATTTGGCATGAAGGTTTGTTGCCCATGTGGAGTAACATGCAAATTTGCAGTTTCACATTTTGTGTTTTGCACTTTTTTATG
>NW_013670121.1:51941-67020 GCF_000517525.1 Limulus polyphemus | reverse complement strand
CAACTTTTCATGTCCTAAGATAACCTTCCATTAACCATGAATTTACATAACTTCCATCCAGGAGACGGGTACTCCAGCTAGTAATTACATATTTTCCTTATTTACTGCTTTTTACTTTATTTCAACATTTTTAATTGAAGTTCATTATTGTGATTTATTGTATATTTGTTGCTGCTTTAAAAAGACTGAAATACTGTTTATACTCTTGGTCAGGCAGTGATTCTCTTGAACCTCCTTGTTTTAAAAGTAAATGCTGGTATAATAACTTATGTGCATGGTAGGGTGTTTTTTGTGTTCAGGAGAACTTTTAATGTTTTCTTGAAAACAGATGGAGGCTTGTATTAAAAAAAAGATACTTTGTTGTTTTAATATTCAAAATTATTTGGATCAACAGTAAGTGTTTACTGTATTAAGTGAAGCTTTGTCCTTTATCTATACTATTTTATATCACAACGTGCTGTAACTCTGTGTCATACACAAGCAATAGGCCTATAGTGTCTAACAAAAGAAAATAACACAATATATTTTATTATGGTAGACATTTCATACAATATATTTACATAAATTGTTTTCTCTATTCTGACAGTCACAGAAATTAAGAATGCAGGCCTAAAATCCCTGCTGGACACCCCTAAATATTATACAAACCCAGCACCTATGCTCACGCTTACCTTAATATCCCCTAGAATAACTCAATAAATCAAACAGAAAATCAATACACGAAAAACTTCATAAACACAGCTTTAAGTCTCTGTTCAGTGGACAATGCTTATGAAGAAATCAATCTTTTAAAGCATTCCTTCACTCAAACCAACAAATTTCCACTAGTTATTGCAAATATTGCACACAGTCACAATAACAGAAATCTCAAACTAAACTCAGGAGCCAACCAACAACAAAACATTACACTGCAGTTTACCATCTATCCCTGAGATCAGTTCAAAAATAATTCACACTTGGACAAAACATTCCAGTAAACAAAATTCCTGTCAACTTTAAATTCACTCAAAAACATGGTCCTGAACTAAAAACCTTACTAAACAAAAAAGTATGTAGGATCACACAATACCAACATCATTTATAAAATAATGTACAATAACTGCCCAGAGTTCTATAGTGGAGAAACCATAAAAAAAATAACAAACCAGATTCAACAAACATAATTTAAATCCTCCCATATTTACTACCATTGCAATACAAAAAAACCACATTATATACCTATTAAAAACACTGTAATTTTAAACAAAGAATCAAACATGAAGAAATGTAAGATCCAGACATAGGAATGTATATACAGTAGGAAAAATAGAGAAGTTAAACGACTGGAAATTGCTAACACAGATAGGTAAATGTGTCTGGACACACCAGTGTGTTGGTTTGGAGTGGAGCTGTATGTTCCATAAAGATAGCTTGTTTAAGTATAAGTTGTTTAGATAGACATAGGAATGTATATACAGTATGAAAAATAGAGAAGTTACACCACTGGAAATTGCTAACACAGATAGGTAAATGTGTCTGGACACACCAGTGTGTTGGTTTAGACTGGAGCTGTTTGTTCCATAAAGATACCTTGTTCTCTAAACAACTTATACTTGATGATGACAAAACCTTGTTGAAATATTGTACATTTGTTACTGTGTTAAACTTTGTAATAAAGTTTTCTCTGTAACCCATTCAAACCATCTCAAAGCTTTATTACTTTCAAATGGATTCCTTGTTATCAAATATTTTCCATTTCTTAAACTTATTCTTGTAGCTAGAGAAATAATTAACTTTCTACTCTTAATAACTGCTGTCACTGTCTGAAAGTACTTTCATATCATCCTTAACAAGTTTATTTAAGTCTTTATATAAAATCATCAGGAATATGTCACTGCCTATTTAATCAACAGCTAAAATACTGTTTGCCAATACTAATAAGTGTTTAGGTCACAATTTTTTAATTACTAAGGAAAAACTTAAATATTTTCACCACTGAACTACCGTTGCACAATTATTATCTTAAATACAAGATAGATAACTAAAAGATAGACTACCTGCACTAGTCATTCCTAATTTAGCAGTGAAAGACTAGAAGGATGGCAGCTAGTCATTACCACCCACCACTAAACTCTTGGGCTACTCTTTTACCAATTAATAGTGGGAATGACCATCATTTTATAATGCCTCCACAGCTGAAAGGGTGAGCACGTTTGGTGGGACAGGAATTCGAACCCACAGATTGCGAGTCAAGCACCCTAACCACCTGGCCATGCCAGCCCAGTAACTGATTGTCCATTATTTCATCTACATCACTTATGTAAATCAGAAAGAACAAAGGTCCTAACACTGTACCCTGAGGTAACTCACTTGTGACATTAAGTGTAAACTCTAATGGGAAAAATTATTTTCCATGATATAAATCATCAGGTTAAGTCGTAACTGTAGTTTACAGCTATCTACATAATTTTCTTTCATTGCCTTTAATTAAAAGCAGCATAATTTCATATCACAGTATTAGAAAGGAAATTACCTGAATTCTCTCTCTTTTCCTCAAGTGATCCAAAAGATACTTTTATAGTTGGATAATCACTCAAGTCTTCAAACGACTGGCTCACTCCTTCATATTCCATTTCAACTCTTTCCTTCCCTTTTATAGATTTGAACTTTTGATTTAATTTTCTACACAAATAAAACAAAATGTCATATTAGTAACATCAACATTTAAGGTGAAGTAGGACAACATAATATGGATCATATTCATAAATATATATATTCAAAACTAACACATAACACACATTAATTTTTTGTTGAAAAAGTCTGTTAGAATTTCTCAGGTCATTGTTATTTTATTATTTGTTACATGTATATACAGTCCTGTTGAAAACAACCAAAAAAATCATCTGACTAATCTATTCTACTGCAGCTTTCAAACATTATATACTATAAACAGGATAATTATCTTGAATTTTATTCAAAGATGAAGAATATTTCAGAGAACTATCTTAAGAAGGCTGTTTAGCCACCAGAACTCTCAGAAAAACAGACAGAACTTCCATGGTAATGTCAACTGAAAAATCCACACACAACTTCATAAAGACTACAAAAAAGCATGATGAGTAACAAAAAAAATATTTTTTTAAGAAGGCAGTATATATATACTATCAGCAGGAGTTACAATTTAAAGAGATTTTACATTCACTAGTAGTGCCATTATATTAGTACATAAAACCTGACAATTGTGGCTTTGTACTGAAATAAGTCTAAGAATCAAACTTAAGCAATGTATTCTAACTCTGCTACAAGCAGTTGTATAAATAATGCAAATATATAATCTTCTATTTTCTTTTTTTCTTACTTAAAAGTTAGCATTTTCTTAAATTGTAAGTGTATCTAACCTATATAAAAGCCCGTGTGTTGCGTCACGTCACGCTTGATTTTTCTTGATTTCTCAAAGTAGGAGGAGTCATAAAAGTCAAAACGCATTTATCTGGATAGAACAGTTCGATTACTGTCTGTCCATTATGATTTTAGTGACAGGGTGCAAGGGGGGCCATGAAACCTTATAAGTGTGGTAAGTGTTGGTATAATAAGCCTAAAGATGTAGTGTGGGATCACCTAGCCTACAGCCAAGTACATAAAATTTATCATGAAAGTAAAATCATCGATTCAATTTTAACTTAAATTGTTTCTGAATTAAGCTATTTTCTATATATTAGAAGTTAATCTAACTGATTTTTACCACTAATTATTCTACGAATATGCCTTATTCCCTTTGTCACTCTGTCAAGAACACTTTCACGCTCCTTTTTTTTGGTAATGCTCAACAATATATATATCCTTGCTTAGCAATAAAACTATTATGGGATGTTATGCAGTAGTTCTTGACTATTATGGGATGCTATAGAGTAGTTTTAACTATTATGGGATGCTATACTGTTGAGGACACTTTCACGCTCCTTTTTTTGGTAATGCTCAACAAATATATCATCGCTTAGGACAAAACTATTATGGGATGTTATGGTGTGTTTTAACTATTATGTGTTATTAGAGAGTAATTTTAACTATTATCAGACATCATAGAGTGGTTTTTAACTATAATGGGATGTTATAATGTTTCTTTTTTACTATTATTGAAATTATTGAGTGTTTTTTTACTACTATGGGATGTTATAATGATTTTTAAACTATTTATTATGTATAAGCTCACGGACAGTCTCTCCCACACACACACATATCCTTGAGCAACATTAGATATCATAGTTGGTATAAGAGAGACCTGATTTGCCTCCATGCTGGATAAATTAATTCCAGGAACTCATGCCATTTATCGGCTTGCCAAACAAAAAGTTTTTTTTTTTGTACAAAAATGAAATAGGTAACACAACGAATGTTCAAAGTATCTCCACAGGTCGTGCTACAGAGAAACCCGTTAGTGAATGATTTGTCGAGAAAAAGTGACAATATTATCTGATTATTATAAGTGTGCTTATATACGATACCAGGATAGAGGGCACATTGACATAGCCGCAGAGTGTCATGAGACAGATATAACCAAGTAGGGAATAAAAGACTGGAGAAAGCGAGAAAAAATCACACCGATGCTTAGATGGGCAAAGGAAAAGAAACCCTAACAGTCAAGTAATAGCTGTAGTGTGAGAAGAGGTAAGTATGTTTTGGAAACAATATTTTGTAGAAATACTGAAAACAAAATGAATTATACATGCACTGTTCATTACTCAAAATGTAGATATGCATTTAGGAGGCTCTAGTGGTTTTGCAAATGCAATTCACAGATATATCTTGAGTACAAATACTTTTGTAACACATATGGTTTTTTGTGTACAACAGACTTGTACATACTACTTAACCTTTTCGCCCCGGGTAGGTTAAAGTGCACGTGTCACGACATTTTGAAGCATTATTTTTCAAAATTTTATTAAATAACATTTTTACTACTTATATCAATGAAATTGGCATCAAAACGTAGTTTATATATATATGTTTTAATTTCTTAATTTAAAAAAAAATGTAAAGAAAAAAATTGTAAATATCGATTTTGTGTGCCACATAACACATCCAGTTGTCTTATTTTTCAGTTGCCATTTTATTATGCCCACCATGAAACATGTATAAGTAGCTAATGAATTAGAAACTCAAAGTTGAAATATAGACAAGCTAAATATAAAATAAGAACCTCCCTACTATATGATTTGCTGAGATAACAATATTTTTAGCGAGTCTACTAGAGTGGCTCCTCCTGCTGCACCAATCTTTTGAAAGCTCTTATTTAGTCCCACCTATTACTAATTAGCTACTGCTTATAACCAACAGAAAGAACATTTTCACCCCTGCATAGCTCTATGGTTGTTTATAAATAGCTTGAAGGAGAAAATAATAATTTTGCCAAAACCATTGAAGTGTGATGATCTAGTCGTTGCTCTGAACAGGAATGAGATTTTTTTAAACCCACATACAGTTTGTTTAGAGACCCGACTACATTACAGGGATTTTGAGCAGTACAGTAATTTGATAACATTTTGGTCTTCAAAAATTCATATTTGTTTTGAAGCCTAAAAAAATTAGTATCTCTACCCCCTCCACCCAGAAGAATAAACGAGGCTTACGTCAAGGCTTAGCAAGTTTTACACACGAGCGCAACATTTCATAACACGGTTACGTAATCAAAATCTTTGTTTGTCAGTGTATTTTTCATTTACTTTCTAAGTGTGGTGAAAGTGAGAGATGGTAGTAACATTTATAAGAATGTGCCCAAATAACACCTTCATATACTTATGCTGCGAAATTCCACACACATCAAATGGATGACCATAGTACTGAAACACCTGCTATGTAACTGGATAAGCCTGGCTCAGAACCTACAATGTTTATTGGATAAACCCAACTCTGAACCATATAATAAATGTTTTTACACATTCTACTTGCAATTTTATTACCCTGGGAAATTCCTGTTGAAAGTGTTGTAGGAACTATAAACTGTGATATCCCATATTGTGTTCACATAGCAAGGGGAATGTCACCTCACTGAATACGCGTGTGTTTTTGTGCTCAAGAGTTTCGTATTACGGTTGTCCGTAAACACTGTGTCTTATAACATGGGTGGTGAATTGTTGCTTTTTTGTCAGCGAGTTTGTAATTTGTCTGTGACAGTAAAATAAACACAGTAAATATATGGGATATATTTAGCAGTTGAAACTGTTAGGGGAAGAACTTTGAAACTTCATGATCAGTAATGAAGAAAAAGGAAACAGCTGCTCATTATATTTCTGATCTTACAATTTTTCTTTTCATTTTACTTCAGTGAGTTGTCTACAGACTGAAGAATCAAATAATAAATGTAATAACAGGTAAAATATAATGTTTTATTAAAAAAAAAGGTATATATGTATTTAGGAGGTTTCAGAGGTTGTTCAAATGAAATTCGAGATTTTTGAAACAAACAAAAGTATTTTAAATCTTAAAATGAAAATCACTTTGCACTCAGACTAGTTAAAAAAAAGAATCAATATTTTCACAGACAAATATAAGTAAAAATATTTCATTAAAAAATCTGATCTTTTTTGTGTGCAAAAGGCTTCTAATGTTTACTACAAGTCTACAAAATTTTGTAAAGATACACTTAAAACATTAAAAGTTATAGCATGAAAACTATAGCAAGCACAAAATGGTTATGAGGTTGGTCCCAGGGACCGAGCCCACGTCAAAAGAGTTAAAGCCTGCCACATTTCATGTAGATACACATCATAAATTTATAATAATAGCCAAAATTCGTTCTACAATATGGGGTGCAAATTTGATTAACAGACTATTTCTGAGTAATTCTATATATCTGAACTCTGCAATGAATAGCTAATTCAAAGACATTGTACATTTGTTTTAGGAAAATACAAAAATGATGATACAAGAATTGGAACAATGATTTTTTTAAATGAAGAAACTATACCTAATATCAGTGGAATAGAAATAATTTATTTGAAGAACATTTTACTAAGTGAAAGTTCCTTTTCAAGCTGAGGGCATGATGTATAAAAATTACCATTTTTACTTCAAATAAAATTTTAATTAAACCAATTCACTCATTGTATACCAGTACAAAAATACACTTCTCACTTCAAATCCAATTTTCAAGCACTGGTACTTACCTTTCTATAATTTTTCTAACAATCCATACCAACAAGCACAGAAATATAATTCCAAACACTATCCCAACAAGAACTGGTACAAACACCCGGAGCCCTGAGTTAGTTTTCTCAGATGGTTTGGCTAAAGCAGAAATAAAAAAAAAATAACACGATAAGAAACACAGAGTACTGTTAACTAAATAATAAGTCCTCCTAATTAAAGGAATTACAAATTAGAAGGCTTTTATGTGTAACACCAAATTTAAATTATAATTAATGAATACAAAACCATTATGTTAAGATCAACAATAAACAGGTGTTATGATCATTTAATCTTTCATGTATTTATATTACATTTACAGCAAACCCTCTGCAGAAGAAATAAGTATATCAATTGACCAGATTATATTGATGTATTGTACAAGATTTAAGTTTTATAAAGAATTTGTACACTAGACCTTTTTCATTTTCAAAGAAGAAGCAATTAAGTTACATCAAATTTGGGCTACTTACAATCATCTGGCTATTTAGTGAATTTTAAATACTAGTTTCTAAATGATTATACTAACCAAAGAAGGTGCCCTTAATAGAAGTAGGATTAAACCTCTAATGACTGGCCAGGTTTTTAAAATATTTTAATAAATAACATTCCTATTACAAATGTGATTTCATGTTTCATAATGAGCTATTTATTGACTTATAGACAATAAGCACTCTCATACGCAAACTGAAAATTTCTCGTATAAGGCAAGTTGCACCTTTAACTCTATACGCATAAGTGGGGGTCAAAGTGTGCATGCCTCAACCTTGTACAGAGTGCCATTCAACACAGTGTTACGAATATGATGTCAAAATTATTAATGTTTCAGATTATCTACATTGCTGATTTCACAACAGTTTTATGTTACGAGTAGAGAAAAAGTCGTGGAGGTTATTCAAATGCAACTTGCAAACTGTACAATGGACAAAGTGTTCATATTCTTCACATGAACATAACCCTGCCAATTTTTTTTAAGTACAATTCCAGGAGGTAAATGCCACGCCCACCTGCCACATCCTCTCTCTTTTCCAAGTTGCCAAGTTCTCTCTGATGTTTTATGCTGTATTATTTATAATCAATAGAAAGCAAAGTTTTACTCTATCAAACAATATATTATATTATGTTGTTTACTGTGCAGAGAAGTGTCTATTTTGCTTCCAGTTTAAAATTTTTCTCACAGAAACCACACCAACAAGCTTAGCTGAATTTTTAAAGGCTCTTACGGCATAGTTAGAAAGCCAGAAAAATTATGATAGTTATAGGGCATTGTCTGTTTTGTGCATGTTATCATTCTGTGTTCTTAGGTGTATTATTCAATTAAATAAAAAAATTAGTGTAGCAGTACCATTAATTTCAAAAAATAAGCTTAAGTCTTATTAACAGTCGACAGAAAAATAAAGGGGGACACAAATAAGAACAATATTTCTAGTTTTTCATGTGTATTATTTATCTATTATTATAAAAGTAACTAAAGTGTAAACATTCCAAATTTATTAGGTTTTATAAGTTTAGGTTAGGCAACATAATGAAAAATAAGAATAATAAAAATTATTCACAAACTATGCTTGTGAGCAGCTCATACAACATATAATTGTAACATGAGATGCACATTCTCCAAGGAATACTAAGGTGTTTTATACTTGCAAGGAGAAAAAAGTTGAAAAAGCTTTGTTCTGTTTTAATGGGTATTTTTTAGAAACCGGGAGATACGTTAAGCATTCCAGGAGCAGAGAAAAATATGTGATTCTAGGAGACTCCTGGCAAATCCTAGAGAGTCGGTAAGGCTATACGAACATCACCTTCAACTCCAATTTGTCAGAGTTTGAGTCAGATTGACTTTGCCATTTCATAGACATATCTTGAGTACAAAAACTTTTGAAAATACATTAGATTTTTTTGTGTACAACAGACTTATACTGTTGACTAAAAGCTTGACACATTTCATGAAGATACATTCTGTAAATTCAGAATTACAATCACTATTACTTCTCCCGTACAATGGACCAGCCCCATGCACATTCAGTTGGTTGTAGTTAGTTAGTTCAAGATAAATAAGACTACAAAGAATCAATATTCTTCTAATCTACAATCCACCTATAACAGAAAAATGATTCAAAATCAAATTTTTGAATTTTAAGATCTTATGAGCACTCAAGGTATAGAAAACTTTTCAGCACTGAGTTTACTCCTTCACCTGCCAAAATACAACTAACCCACACCATACATTGTTGTTTATATACACTGTACCTAACAAAAAAAAAAAAAGTTTAAAGTAATAGCACAATGTCCACCATATCCCAAATGTTTATGAAGCATATAACACTGAGATATAATTCTGCTTGAAAACAAGTCCAGATCTGCATTTCCAAAGCCTATACTTATTACTTATTACATTCTAATACTAAATTTAATATTCCCAACTTTTACCATTCACCACATAAAGGCCACTCACACACACTATTCAAATCCCTAAAATTCTTGAAAACAGAAATCAAAGCACCACAATACATGTATGTAGTTCTAATACATGTACACTTTGAAGAATACAAGTATTTCAACTTCCTTTTATAGCTCAAATTCTTAAAACTAGATATTACTCTAGTAACCTATCTCTGCTCTCTTACCAATATGAGGGAAAACAAACATAGTACACCATCTTTACAAAGTTACAATTACAGAATTTCTATTAGTAAAACCTACACAGCTAGTGGTTTTGGACATTTGTAAATAATGCACCAAAATCCTTTTTTTCTCTTCATCACACTAATGTTTCTCTCACATAATAATTTTCTAATTTCCATACTTTAAGTACATCACTTTACACTTCTTAAAACTACAACTTGGTTTCCTACATTTTAAACAACTCAGTAAAACTGTTAAGACCACATTAAGTTAGAAAAAACAAGTTCCACAGACTCGGTCAATCCTAAATTTTAATACGACCAGTGAACACAGAAAATCACAAACAACATGGATATTCAAATAATTAAAAAAAATAAATAAACAAAATATGCAAAAACATGAAACTCTAGCAACTATGGCGAAAAACAAATAATACATTTTACTTTTGGTCTTTAACCTACTCCTTTTGGGATAAAAAAGATGCATTGATTATTAATAGTAAATATTATGAAGAATGTCACTGTGTAATAGGTAATTTCTTTATTTTACATTAATGTTTAAAAAACAATTTACTAAGTGTATTATACAATTCCAGAAAAAAAGGAATCAGATAAAATTATTTACATATCACTGTCCTCAATGAAAAAAGTTTAATGAATTATATTTCTTAAAACAAAAATAAAGAATGTCACCATATATTGTCACTAATAATTTTTCATTCTTTTCAAGAAAAACTAAATTTTATTTTATAAAATTGAAAAATATTCTAAGTTTTGGTTTAACCTATAGAAAGAGATTTGACAATTCAAATTTTAAATAAAAACAATGATTTAAAAATACCATCTACTGTAGATAATAGAATTTCAAATACAGAATAAAGCTTGCTGTTCTGCCTTATTTCAATCTACATCTACACGTAACACATCAGTTACATCCACAACCAAAAATTATCAAACTTTTCTTGTTCATTAATTTATTTTTTCCAACCATTAGGTATCCAAAATCTTCTGTAAATTATCAAGCATAATACAAAAGGTCTTATTTATTAAATACGATACTTATATAATCATCATTTTTTCTTTCTTCAGTAAACTCCCCATGCATAAATGTACCTTATTCACACTTGTATGTACATACACATTTGCTGTATACAACTATTAGCACATGATATAAATATGAAGATATTTATATCTGGTTATTTTTAGTACTGACATGCAAAAGTAAGTCTTATTAACACATTATTCTGTAAGCTCAAGAGCATTTATATTATATAAATTACAGCCTTTACATAGTGATAATATTTCTATTAAACACTGCAATATTTAATAACAAATCATGTTTACCTTCTTCCATCCTTCCTGTCTTCTTACAAAATGTTTTGGTTGAATAATTTGAATATTCTTATCTATACCTTTCCCTTAGCTCCTTTCTACTTGCCAGAAATAAATGCAATAAGTGAAAAGACATATAAAAAAGAAAAACTAAAAACAGTCACTTGATAGAAAATATGGTTAAGGCTAAAGGCACAATATATATCAAAAATTTATGATCAGTTTAAACAACTTCTAAATTTTGAATACTGCAAAGAGGAAAGTAAAAATCACAAAATATTTTCTGTAAATAAAGTGGTGATGGTTTTATATTGCCTTCCTGTTTGTATAATATATATAAATAATGGTGATCCCTATAGTAACTTAAATGTTGATATACAGTATACACAGCATGGGCATAGATAAATATACTAACTTTTTTTTTACATCTTACAAATTGTATATTTTTATTTATTTATTTTTTAGTTTTACAGCTCTGCTCATCTTATTTTTCATTTTGTTGTATATCATTAATACAAATGAATTTATCAAATATTAAGTTTTACCAAGCTCTACCATTATACAATATCTTGTGCATTCTTATAATCTCATGTTCTTAATGGTTTTACTGAAAAATTATTATTAACAAGTAATTTTTCTAAATACAACCTTCCCTCTAAAAGTAAATTTCCACTGTCAGTTTAAACAAGTGAGCAAGTAAACATCTTCCAATAAATACCTTCTGATTTTGGGCTCTTGAATCAGAATCTTGAAATTATTTTTCTGCTGAAAATAAAGGAAATCAACTATTTGAGAGAAACAGGAAAAAAAACAAAGACTTTGGTCATTCAAAGCTGCCCCTGTACACCTGCTCTCAAAAACAGAAAATAAAAATCAAACCCCTATTCATTTTCAATAAATCATGAACTGCTTCTATAAACTCTACTGCTGTTGACAACCCATTTCACCAGCTAATAATCACTCTGGTAAAAATATTAAACTGGGGCCTAGCTTGGTTTTACAAAACTTAAACTTGTGTATTCTCATTCTATTATTTTTAAAAGTTGTACAAACAATTCAAAAGGCCTTTATTCTATCAGTGTCCCCAGAAAGCCTTATAAAAACTTTCATAAGATTTGAGGCCTAACTTGTGGCTTGTACAGAGATAACTACCTTTTTTTAATTAATATGTCTACAAATATATCCCAAAACTCTATTAACATTACTACTAGAAACACACCCCTGCCTTAATAGCTTCAGTGACTTATCTACCGCTATGCCAAGATCATTTTCTTCAGTAATACTTCTTCAAAATGCTGTGAGATTGCAAACACAAATAAAAAAGACTTTGTAGAAGATTTTCATTATTTATACTTAAGAATAATCAAGCACACAGTCAAGAAGATATGATTGTTTCAAAATGACTAAACATGGCAGAGAAAACAAAATTAGCTAAAATATGAGCATGATGAAAGCTAAAGTAGGCTTATTGTACAAAGCCTGTGAATTCAACTTTCAGGCTCAAAGTAACGGAACAAGGCTAAAGAAAATAGTGTTCTAAGCTATATTTTCAATGTCAAAATTTAGATGCTAGCAAGAGGGTGCACTATGTTAAGCTCAAGTAAGTTTATAAAAGTAGTCCTAGAATACCTAGAATGTTTGGAAATATTAGTGATCAAGAAACAAGGTAAGATTTTAAAATTATTTTAACCACTTTAATAAACTTGCAACTGCTTTAAGGTAGTAAACAGGTAGGGAGTCAAATCCTATGATATACTATAAAATTTGATTTAGAAATAAAATAGCTATACAGGGCAAGTAAGGTTTTCCACTTGAGTTGAAGTTGAAATAATGCTGCCATATGACAAGGGCCTATACTATAGTACCAGATGTGCATTGATGAACAAAGTGAAACCTTCATATATATGTTACAAATTTCTTTTCAACTTCACCAAAGGTAAAACTGAAAGGAGAATCTGTGATGTAGAGCTTAATGTGTAACATACATAGGTAGTCATTAAATCCTTGGTCTGATACATAATGTGAAATAATGATTTCAGCACAAGCTCTAACATTATTCAAATATCTAAATTATTTTACAATGCTTTATTGGCAATTGAAAATAACTTTAAGAACTATTAAAAGTGAAACGTAGTTAATATTAAAAACTAAATAAAAAGTGATTTCACTAAATGGCATACTCAGTTTAAAAAAAATTACAATTTTTATGTATTTTTTAAAAAATATAAAATTATATGTTGTTTTTCACCATGAAAACAAACGTAGAACCTTGGTTAAAATCTCACAATTTTCATATTTTGGCCTTTAACTTCAAGACCATTATTAACGTACATGCATACGTGATCAACGTAAATATTATAACACATTAAGCATAGGCTTAAGTTAAAATCTCACAATTTTCATATTTTGGCCTTTAACTTCAAGACTAATATTAACGTACATGCATAAGTGATCAACGTAAATATTATAACACATTAAGCATAGGCTTAAGTTTCACAATATCGATAAAATTTTAAGCTAAAACTAGTACTGTTGTAGTTGTACAACACAATATTACATTACGTGAAAATTTACAATATTTTTTTAGATGGACGCGACCTATATTTGGCAGAATTACACAGACATTCACAATTTTTTTGTTGTAACTATAAACATTAATCGCTTAAAGCCATTCCTAAGAAGTTCCTTACAATGTTATCAAACTTAAGTTAATATAGAAATAATTAAAAGTAAAACTTTAATGTCACTAGATACTTTAGAATATGTGCTAACCAAAAATTTCGTAGTTCTTTTCTAATTCCACTGCACCCTAGTTGCTAAGCAAAAAGTCTCACGGGTTACAAAGCTAAAATATCAGGTTTTGATACCAACAATGGGCTGAGCACAGATAAATGATAATCTATAATAAAAGAGCCCGTTTGTGCTTCTGACCGCCATAGCTCCAAAAGATAAGAAACACGAGAACTGAAACTCAGAAGATTCTGAGGGTGAGCACCTAGATATTATTTTTCAGATTTAACACACAAAAAATTTGGCCAAATTCTGCTTCCTGGAGGTCTGTAAAAAAGTGTCATATTATTTCTAATTCCTATTTACTTAATGAACAATATGTTGAGGTTTTCTGCTAAATACTCTTTCTTAATACAAGCATGGGAAGAAAAATCCAAATCTGAGAATTAAATAAAGTTGAACTGAACTAAGTTTGGGAAACGCAACAAACAACGGAAAGAAAAAATACGAATCAGAGAATATTGGAGAATTCGGGAATGAAAAGAAGCAAAATATATACAAAGAAAGAGAAAGCGAATCTCAGAAACTAACTTAAAACTATTTCTTTTAAAAATAGTTGAATTGAATGAAGTTCAGGAAATGGCAACAGACACATCAATTAAAGAATTGTCACATTGGGGTGCCCCCAGTGGCACAGCGGATTGTCTGCGGACTTACAACGCTAGAATCCGGGTTTCGATACCCGTGGTGGGCAGAGCACAGATAGCCCTTGTGGAGCTTTGTGCATAATTAAAACAAACAAACAAACAAACACATTGGGGTAGATATAGAAATAATCAAAGATAATCGAGACGCTTGACTGGTACATTGAGGCATCTGTGAATCATGAGGGAAACTTAGAATCCCGCAGCAGAGCGTGCGTATTTTATGCTAGTAAATAATAAATTAACACGTCTAAATGAAAACTTATTCTGGTTTATTGTGTTCGACGTTTCGAGCAGACGCCCTTCGTCAGGCAGTAAAGACCTTATTACAATGGAATTAGGCTATGAATAATTAAAAGGGCAGTAGTTAAAAGGGTAAGCTTAATTGTTAATATTGTTGCGTCAGCAGTCACATGACTACTGTGACGCAACGTTTCTAGAACTATCATGTACTTTGGCGAATGCTCTAGTATTTACTAGTAGGGTAGGCTGGTATATATATAAGAGGGGAAAACGTGACGCGGTAAGAAA
>NW_013670121.1:48796-50941 GCF_000517525.1 Limulus polyphemus | reverse complement strand
GTCCCAGCAATTATAAACCCGTTAGTCTTACATCAGTTGTGGGAAAAGTTTTGGAAAGTCTGTTAAAAGACTTTGCAAAGTCATTGCCTCACAAATATTTTGACATTCTTGACTGCTTATGTAGATGAGGGTAAGAGTGTAGAATTGGTGTATATGGATTTTCAGAAAGCATTTGACAAGATGACACATAAAAGGCTTGTAACAAAATTATCTCTATAGGTGTGGGGGATAAGTTAGCAAATTGGATATAAGAGTAGTTGGATGGAAGAAAGCAGAGGGTTGTTAGAAATGGAGTTCAGTCAAACTGGATTAATGTTACAAGTGGGGTACCTCAGGGATCAGTCTTAGGACTCTTACTCTTTTTGATTTACGTCAATGACATAGATGAATGAATGGTCAATAAATTACTTAAATTTGCAGATTATATTAAAATTTTTGGTGTTGCTAGCTGTGAAGGGAATGCTGCTGATTTACAAAAGGATTTAGATCATTTAGTGAGTTGGGAAAATAAATGGCAGATGGGTTTTAATTATAATAAATGCAAGTTAATGCATATGGGTTATCATAATTGGAAATATAAGTATTGTTACGTCGCTGGTCTTTAGTTAATTTTCCGTAAAAATTCTTTCCGAAGAAACTTTACATATACAAGTCCTTTCTTAAATAAAACTGGTTTATTCTTTCTGAATACAACTTTGCAATACACTTAATTTCCACAGTCGCGCTATAACAAACGCTATAATTCACAACAAACGTCTCACGTGCTCGACTCAACAATACGTCTCACTCTATCCGCAGTTCAATTACACACACTCCTGCCGTCAGTTCTTACCGGTCTTATATATACAAGAATACCGCATATCTAGTTACCTCCCGAGACTTCAGGAAGGGACGTGAACGTTCGAGAATATGACGTGTTACTATCGTCACGTGACCCCCGCTGTCGTAACAGTATAATTTGGATGGAACTAACCTTAACGGTGTCGTGAAAGAAGAGGATCTTGGTGTAATAGTTGATCAGTACATATATTAAGCCATCCAAACAGTGTGCTATTGCTAGTGGTAGGGCAAATAGGATTTTAAGTTGTATCTACAGAAATGTTGAATACAAGTCTAAAAGAGGTTATAATTTCATTGTACAGGTCACTGGTTAGGCCACATTTGGAATACTGTGTTTATACTTGGGCTCCTTACCTACCCCGCCAAAATTTACATTTATGTCTCCTAGTTCTACTGTTCTCGTTGTTAAATATGAAAAAAGATGATGCATCAACACTATCAATTTCCTTTACAATCTTAAACACCTTAATCAAATCCCCTAACTCTTCTTTTTTCAAGAGAAAACAATTTGAGAGATTTCAACTTCTCCTTGTATGACAACCCTTCCATCCCAGCATCATTCTAGTAACCCTTCTCTGAACCCTTTTCAACAACTCAATGTCTTTCCATAGGAGTCATATTCAGCTAATATTTTTTTATTTTTCTAACAGGGTGGTTGGCCTATGGAATAGGTTGTGGCGGCAGTAAATTTAAGTGAGTTTTAGAGAAAGCTTGATAAGTATATGAATTATAAGGGCTGGCTGTACCATTTTTTAAGTTATTTATTAATAGTTTTAGTTACTTTAGAGGATGGAACCGCTGAGATGGACCAATAGGTCCCATGTTGTCCCAAAAGGTTATGTTTTAATCTTTAAAAGGTAAGAAAATTCAAAGGTTCTAATTGCAAACGTTTAACATATAGCATGGTTACAAAAATACTGATAAAAATGTTGTTGAACATATTACAGGAGGAAGAGGTCGAATGCATCTGACCCTTCCTGACCTTCAAAACCTAAAACCTGACAAGGGAAGTGCGAACTTATTACCTAAATAGTATTAAAAAATAGCAAGAATATGGAAAAAAGTAATTAGAACAACTAAAACTGGATTTAGAAATATAACAAAAGAAAATAATAAACATAAGTTCGCCAAATAAGAAAATGAAAGCCTAGTACAATAACATAATAATCCAGGAAAATCATTATAGGAAGAATAATGGCTGGAGACGGCTTAAATGGGTAATGAAGAAAAACTTTAATATAAGTTTAACATGACAGCAAATGTACATTTGCTGTCATGTTAAACTTATATTAAAGTTTTTCTTCA
>NW_013670121.1:43872-48526 GCF_000517525.1 Limulus polyphemus | reverse complement strand
TGAAGAAAAACTTTAATATAAGTTTAACATGACAGCAAATGTACATTTGCTGTCATGTTAAACTTATATTAAAGTTTTTCTTCATTACCCATTTAAGCCGTCTCCAGCCATTATTAGTCTCAAAGTGGGTTCCTCGTCATCGAATTATAGGAAGAAGACTTTCATATAGGTAAGGTTGAATAGGGAGATTTAACTATGTGTAAAAAGTAAGGTAAATGCAACTGAAGAAAAGGTTTAAGGGAATGAAATTAGCGAAAGGGCTGACGGAATTTTGTAATTATTTGAAAGTAGATCTTTCGTTTATACCATAAGAGGACTTGGTATTGAGTTGGAAGATAAGATAGTGTTCAAGGCTTTCTCGTTTTAACTTGTTGGGTGATGTATTTCTCATGACTGAGACTACCATGTCAGAAGTATCATTATGGTCAGGAGAACTGAAGTGTCTATGAACTGTAAGGGCAGTAATGCCTTCTCTTAAAGACCTAAGGTGTTCACAAAAACGATCACAAAGTCTGCAGGCTCTGTTTTTCCAATATATAGTTTGCGATACCTAATACACTGGATGCAGTAAATGACACATTCTGATGTGCAGGTGTAATGTCCCCTGATGTGGAAAGTGTAACTAGGACCAGTTATTGTGGTGTAGTTTGAAATGTATGGATGGGTATTACAATTTTTTCTGTTACAGTGATTAGTTCCAACTATGGGGGAATTGTTTTCCTGTAGCTTCAAGTGCACCAAATAGTCTTTGAGGTTGGGATTATGTCTATAAGAAACTAGGAAAGGTGTAGTAAATATTTCGGCAGAGGTGGGGTCAGTCATCAGTAATTTTAATATTTTTATATGATATTGACTGCTAAGCTGTGGAGTGGATGATATGTTAAAAGCTAGTTATTCTATCATGTTGACTTTTGTCCTTGGGTTAGATGGTACTGGATATGGTATGTACATGGCTGTGGGCTTTTGGATGACATAAGCCAGGTAGTTACATTGTTAGAAAAATCCTGCCATCTCAGTGGTTTTGGAGAAAAGGTCTTGGTCCTCAGAACATAAACGTCTCAGTCTTGTAAACTACCCTTTAGGAATGACAGCCTTGGTTTCATAGGGATGGAAAGAGCAATAGTCTACGTAAGCATGACTATCAGTGTCTTTATAGTGTACAGTCGTTTTGAGAGAGTAGTGTGAAATGAGAATGTTGATGTCCAGAAATGAGGAATTGGTATCAGAGATTTGGTAAGTGTATTTAAGGGCTGGGTGGAGTTGTTGGATAAAGTCGATGAACTTATCTACTTGGACTATGGTACATGTAACAGATAAAGAGGTCGGAGCGGCACTGTCTGAGGAAGTTTCTTAGTTTCAAATAATCCTCTTATTTATCCAGCACGAAATTTGCTACCACATGACTGGTTATTCGCATTACACATAGGTTGAGCCGTAACCTTTAGATATCACCTGAACATTCAATGTAGAACGATGTTGTAAACATCCTTACATAAGGTTGTATTAAGGAATGTTCTCTAGGTGTCACCTACATCGAGAATAACCAAGGTAGCTTGAAACAAGATCAAGTTAATGATTTTCTTGATCATATGTTATGTGAGACCTGCACATATTCAGAACAAAGAATAAGTTCATAATAAATATTATAACACAAAAAGAAGAAAGAAACACATGTTATATTCGGATAACCACGCTAGGTAACTCTCGGATTTACAGATTGATAGAACAATTGTCAGTTGGATTTACTTGGTGCAAACATAATTTAGTTTTTAAAAAATCCAGCACAAAGCTACACAATGGGCTATCTGTGCTCTGCCCACCACAGGTATCGAAACCCGGATTCTAGCGTTGTAAGTCCGCAGTGCCACTGGGAGGCTTTTGATGAGATAGAGTTCTCATCAGTTTCCAGACAATAACACTGACCGACGTCTTTATGTACTCATCTTGTCTGGCTTGCTGCTTGCAAGCTAATAAAGATTAGTTTCCATACCTTGTATTACACTGTATTTGGTCTTCTTTCTCCAATTCAATTAAATTAGAAACTCGGATTAACTCAATACATTTTCTACTGTACCTCCTTTTATTGCAATGCTTGCTACTCTTACTTGTAAGAAGTCAGTTTAACTAAGAATATCACACCCTTTCCACAAAACTTTCATAATCTATAGTGCCAACAAGTTCCTAATCCATAAAAAGAGAAATAACAAATATACTATTAATATTATTAGAAATCACTTTCACTTAGTTCAATGCGCTTTTTAATAATTTCGAAAAGGTCAAAAAGGAGGAATGGGGTGGTTGGGTAGAAAGTTTGTACAATACATATTTGTCAGAAAAGTTGTTGAAGAAACGATAAAATTATTGTGAAAAACGTATTTACTGATTTGTATTATAAAAAACGCTCATTCTATTGCCTGTATACAGTATGCAAGAAATATCAAAGGCTTTAATTCCGATTCGTAAAATCGTGTTAATAGCAAAACAAAACGAATATTACTGAGGGCGCTGTGTGAATATTGCAGGTTAATCAGGGGAATGGTAAGGTAAGGTAAACTTGTTCGATTACAATTTTTTGTTGTTTTTAACCCCTTTGAATTTGCAATATTTATTTTAGTTATTTTTTTTATTAATATTATAGAACAAGAGTTTATTAATCTGGTTTTACAAAGAAAGAACAATATCTGATGGATGTATTCCATCTTAATATTAGTACTAACAGTAATATTAAACTATTACTGTTAGTGTTACTTGTATTAATACTAGATCTAAGGTTTGCGTCCCTTTGTCGCAAAAATAAAATATACCCACTCTAACTTTTGGGTTGTGGATGTGTTATAAGAGTATCGGTCAAATCTTAATACTCG
This sequence comes from Limulus polyphemus, assembly GCF_000517525.1. Taxonomy (NCBI): domain Eukaryota; kingdom Metazoa; phylum Arthropoda; class Merostomata; order Xiphosura; family Limulidae; genus Limulus; species Limulus polyphemus. Next base: position 45,662 of record NW_013670121.1, on the reverse strand, counting down.
ATTAAAATAGCCCAAAAATGTACAGGTGGTGCTGTTGACTAGCTTTCTGTTCTCTAGTGTGTAGTCTGTCACTGGTGTCAGTTTAAAATTAGGAATGTTAGTGCTGATACAGTGATAGTTCTTGTGTAGTTTAGCGTAAATGAAATACCCCAAACAAAACTAAATACTGCCTATGGTAAGTACTACTAGTACTTGTAACTGATATACTAACTTAAATTTTATATCAGTCTTGAGTCTTATTACTACAAATTACAATACTGCATACTACTGTTACTAATCATGAACATTTAATGTTTGAAAGAGATGATAGCTGGTCATACATTAAATCTGAATACCAACTGTACCAGAATTCTGAACAAGTAGCAAGCAGTTTGTCATCTTAGGTGTGTGCAATTTGTAGCATGTTCTTTTAATAGACATTGTTGACTGTTGTTATAGATGTGTTGTTAAAATTTTTATCAGTTTAGCAGTATATAATTGAGTTGCTCCATAATCAATAGCATACAAATGCACAGAAATAGCGTAGCAACTAAATGTTAATGCCTTCTTTCCCTTTTAACATCAGAATATGCATATTTACTTCATTTTCAAAATTCGAAATTTACTAATTTTTGATGACTGAGTGGGGAATTGTAATGAGTATACATAATTTGCATACATTTTCGTTCCCATTTCATTTAGTTGAGCTGTCCTTTAAGTGTGTTTATGTCAACAAACATGATGCTTTATTAGATCTTTTGCAAATTATATGTATAATACAGGGGTGGAAGAAGTATTTTTGGACTGATCATACAACATGGAATAGTGTGCAAAGCATGGCAGTACTAGGGGGGTCTGGGGGCATGCCTTCCAGGAAAATTTTGAAAAATAGGGGTTCTGAGATTGAATTTTGTGCAAATTTTATAATAATTTATTAAAAGTTTTAATTGTTTGCAAGTACTTCTTTATGATTCATAAAAATAGGTGCTCACTGGCACTTGTACTCACCATAGCTAAAAGAAAGCACAAGCATGTATACTTGCAGGTTACACATGTAATTTATTATGCATTAATATACTGATTCATACATACTACTATAAGTATCTATTTACCTAGAAACAATGTTTGAAGTACAAGTTAAAGTTTAAAAAAACCTACAGTTACTGTGACAAAATGTTGGTCTGGCTGATTCCTGGTCTACCGGACCCACACCAGCACACATGTAATAATACTAACATTAATATTATTATTTATTACATGGGAGATGTTGTAAAAGTTAAAAGTACAACAGAGGAAATAGACCCTTTATGATTGGGTGAGATACATCAGTATATAAAGGGTTGTGAACAAACATATTTGAATTATGAAAGTATGAGTGAAATATTACCAATCAACTTGTACATTCTTGCACAGAATCAACTAACTTGTCATATACAGTTCTTTGTATGATATATATGTGACCATTGTCATAAAATGAAGTTAATTTTGTTTCTCTTATGTATTAGGCCAAAAACTCTTGAAGCATTCAATATTGTTGTTACCTTTTGGTCTATTGAAACAATTGGCTCTGTGTTTTCAAAGTAACTGTTGGTTACTGCTCCATGTTACATGTAATTTAATGGCAGCTATTTATATTATACACTGGTTACCACTCCTCATTACATATAATTCTATGGTGTCACTTTATAAAATACACTGGTTACCACTCCGTGCTACATATAATTCTATAATATACTCATTATTCTATTATATACTCATTGCTACTCCGTGTTACATGTAATTCTATGGCAGCTCTTTACATTATACACTTG
>NW_013670121.1:30394-42884 GCF_000517525.1 Limulus polyphemus | reverse complement strand
CGTAACTTAAAGAATAAGAATGTAGATTTACCGTATGTTGTTGTTGAGTGGCTCTTAGCATGAGTGAAATACTCAACAATTACTTTTCTCAGTGGGCAGTATAAGTAGCTTAGATCTTTGGCTCTGAGTGAAACCAAGAGTGCAACGCAATTAACCATTTTTAAAGTCCATGAAATAATTTAAATTGATAGATTAACTTAAACTTCCCGTCACTGGGGACGGGTACTTTTGCTTGTGTCTCGTAAAAGAGACAAGTTGCTTTACACTTACATACCCAGATTTGTCACTTCTTAATATTAATAGCCCAATTCATATTCCATAAGAATCAAAAATGCATTGTCAGCAGTTCTAGCCTCACCCAACATCTTAGTATCATTAGCTTAGTTGGGTAATATACTTTCCAAATAAATAATAACAAAGATCCAGAATCTACCCTTTATGAACACCGCTAGTAGTAGTATTGTATTTTGTTGTATGGCAAGAGGCAATTTTATTGAAGTTTATGAAATTATCCTTTTCAAAAATCATTCTTAACCCATTGACTGCAGCTGCTCTAAATGTGCGTGGAATTTTTGGAAGCCATACACCATATATGGCACACTCGCATTCAACTGCCAGAGGTGGACCATGTCCTCTATGCTAAATCAGCAGTCATTGGGTTAAAGTACAAGTCGAAGGCAGAGTGAAATGATCCTGATCAAAGTAGCTTTGCTTTTAGAAGACTCTTTATTGTGTTTTTTGATTAAAGAAATCAAAACCTAAACTGTTGCAAAGTTGTATATGAAAAATTGGTCTAGTAGATTTTCTCTTGTTCAAAGTTACCACCAAAACTTAGAAATTTCTGTATGATCATCTTACAGTTTTAGGATTAAATTACTATAAATTATCACAGGTTGTCAAAATTTTTCACCATTTGTTTCAAAAGCTCACATAGTTAGTATTGCTTTTCTAATAGTTTAAAAATTAATGTAAATATTGTTAATAAGTCATCCGTATTAGTGTATTAACAAATCCAAAAACTTTATTACAAATCAAAACAAAAAGTTATTTAAAATTCATCATGGAAGCATGAGCAGTGTCTACCATTTTACTGACAAGGAAAACATTTTTCTGTGACAAAACTATATTTGTTGGTATTAGGCTTAGAAACAATATTTTCTGCTCCTTGTTTGGATTGAACAGGATTTTCTGGATGATTATATAAAAAGTGATTTTGAAAGAGAACTGATTCAACACACACCTACTCAGCAAGAATCCACTGTAAATGAATACAAAACTGAACGTGACTATGTTTACATACACTGAATGACATAAGCATTACAAAAAACCCAGTGCTTATACAGTGCATTCTAATGGATAGTAATTAAGTTTAATAAATGTAAAATGGGTAGTTATGTTTATACAGCTGCATTACTAAAAACACTGTTTATACAGTGCATTTAATGGAAAGTAACTTTAATGAAAGTAACATGAGTAGTGATGTCTATACAACTGCATTACTAAAAAAATTCTATGTTTATACAGTGCATTCGAATGGACAATAACTTTAACAAATGGACAACATGTATAGTTTATGTCTATACAACTGCATTACTAAAAAAATTCTATGTTTATACAGTGCATTTGAATGGACAATAACTTTAACAAATGGACAACATGTATAGTTTATGTTTACACAACTGCATTAGTAAAAAATATCATTACAGTGAAACCCTCTCCAAACTTGTACATTTGTTAATGTGTTTAACTTCTAATAAAGTTTTTTGTTATCCATTCAGTCCATCTGTAAACTTTATAAAGCTTACCTTATCTCGGTTACCCGATGTCTTCTCATTGAAGAAAGTTTCTGTAGGTTTCAAACACATATAATTTGACATGTATACTTTCACAGTTCACAAATGAGTGGAACTGAAAGGAACAAGTACAGAAACTGTTAAAAAAATATCTTGAACTTGTATATTTATTCAACTATTACTGATAATCTAATTCTTGCTCTATCCAATTATACTTTCCATATAACTGTATTTCATTAGTAAATGATCAGACCACTTGACATTGCATCAAAACTAGGTTTCAATCAAGGTCTGTACAGATATTTGGGGAAACATCTGAAAAACAAGAAAAGGATAATATATTCTAAATAGGCAACTGGTTCTTAATGAAAATAAAGTTATTCTTTGGGATGAGCAGAAAAATTCTAAATAAAAATTAAGTTTTTGTTTTGTTTACAGGCGAAGCTTTTTGCAGCTATGCAGAATTGGAAATATTAACGTTCTTTCTTCTTGAATTACCTTAAATGTTAGAAAATGACAAAATTCTGAAACATTTTTGAGTGAATTATTCAAATATAGTTAGAATTAACATATAAAATAACTAAACTTGTGTCAACAAATTTTATCAATGGAAGAAAAGTATGAAAAACCAGAGGAAACCTCATCTTTAGACACAGAAATTTTGAATTAAGCTAGTTTTTTAATCGTAAACTTTATCATACAGGCAACACAACTTCATTGTTTACCATTTATGAACAATGTAAGGTTTATTCATTTATCAGTCACTTACTGCATAAATACCGTATACACATTTCCGTTACATATTATTCCAGATAATACAATATTGTTTTACATGTTCATAAGCATGTTTATGACAACACTGGGGACTATAGTTGTATTTATATCTACACAGTTCCTCAAACACTTTGTAACCAAGCAAAGGAAATTAATAATCATAACTTTATTTATTAAATAAACCAGTACTTAGATAAAATAAAAACTCTGTGGTTTTTTATATTCATCTAGTAGCCTAGATTTGAAGTCAAACATCATAAGAATGAGAATAACATAAATTTATTTTTTTAAATAAAGCTTTTGGTGGTTATGAAATTATTTTACAAAATTTGAAAACTATTAGGGAATGAATAAGAATAAAACTAAAAAGTTGTATTCAGATAATAATGTATCATTGTATTAGCAAGTAACAAATGTATAGCTTTTCTACACTAGCTGCAGTAATGTTTCATTTTTACAATGATGGAGTAATACCAGGTAATTTTTGAAAGTTACCTGTGTAATACTGTAATGAGATGCTCAGTATCTTTTATATAAAAGAAAAACTTCCACTATAATAATAATATGGTATTTTGGATTAATGAATGTCAGCTATATTTCTAAAGTAATCTAAATTCAAACAAAGTTAAAATAATGTTAATACAGTCTGTAAATTATGAGCTCAGACAGGTTATAATCCAATAATTTCAAAACTTGTATCTTTATTTCTAGTAATGTGATTGATATGAAAATCAAAACAGCCAGAAAAAAACATTCAACTTTTTTCATTGAGATAGTTATGATTATTTATACTAACATTAAGAAAAATTATAGCATTTGTAAACGTGATGGATGTTTTCAAAATTTTGTTAACAATTTGTTACTTATACAGTCATGCTACTTGCATTTTTTGGTTATTTTAGAATTCAAACTTCTAAACATTGAAAAATCAATTCTGTAACATGTTGTTTTAAAGGCTGCAGGTGTCCTGAACAATACTAACTTTGACAAAACAAACCTTTAAATTTTAGATACGTTACCAGAGTGTCTGGAAAATAACCAGGGCATTAAAATTTACTACGGCAACATTTAATTCATGCTCATATTGTTGTATTAGCTTAAAAAATTATCAGTTATTGGCTGATTCTTAACTGGATTGTTGTGTTTATTTCAGAAAATCTTAAAAAAGAAAAACATTCATTGTTATTTTTTGATATTATATGGTTGTGTAAGGAAGTCTGGGTGGTTTTTGTGGTTTTGATTTCTAAAATAACAATTGGAGAGGGTTTGAGCCCCTAAATCCATACATTTTTTAAGCATGAACTGTTTTGTTGTTGTTGATTTCTGAAAAAATGGTTGGAGGGGGTTTGGACCCCTAAATCCATACTTTTTTATGCATGAAAAAAATGGAGAGGGTCTTTATTCCCTAGACCCCTTCCTAGATTTGCACGTGCTTATACATCAAAGAATACAGTTATTAATTTCTAAAAAAAAAAGACCTTCACCTGCTGTTACCAGTTTTAAAGTACAAATAAGACAATTTAAAAAAACAGTACACTTATTTAACACTTAAGTAGTTAGAGTTGGCAGTGGATGCTGTCAGCTAGTTGCCTTCCCTTCAGTCAGCAGTTCAAAATTATGTAGCTTTGTGCTTAACAACAAACAAGTGTGAGAGCAGTATTTCAGTTACTTGAATAGTTGGAATGATCGAAAACTAATGATAGGAAAAACTAATGTTAATTAGTTGATTATTTTTGTGGCATTAATTGATTAATTGTTTCTCACAGATAATTGATTATACTGATTAATTTGTCCAGTTCTAACTGTAGCTGTTTGAATATTGTATAACTATTTTTGATTTCATCATCAGGAGTCATGTTCTATAAGTTCTTTAAAAAATGGAAGTTATAATTGATGTTTTAATCATTTTATAGTGGCATGAGAAAAGTGAACTTAAAGGTTATTTTTTTATTGATTGATTCTCACAACTAGAGCAGGATAATTTCTAAGTGAAAGTGAATTATTGGTTTCCCATTCAACTTTAAACTTAATATTTCTGTGAAGATTGTTAATCTTCTGGAAAAGAGCTTGAAAAACATTTTTGTTGTTTGACCAAACAGAAAATGCCATCAACAGATCAGAACCAGAAGATTTTGTTTGTATTCAGATCCACTGTAGGAAGTAATTCACTTTCAAAATACTCTGTGAAGATATTACATAGAACTGGGATAAGGGGTTGCTCATAAGCATTCCATATTTTTATCTGTAATATTGTCCCATGAATGAACATTATCTTCAACACACATTTCCACTAGGGAGATAAAAATATGGACAGGCACAGGAATTGGAATATTAAGCACGTGTAATTTTCTTTTTTGGGAAGTCTACTGGTTCATTGATCGTTACATTTGCAACCAAAGAATTAATACCAAAACTGACCACTTTTTCTTCGTTTGTGTTAAGAATTTTTTGTTTTATTGATGAAATTCAGAATATGTGACAAAGAGAAACTCCCTAGAGTAGGAGATAGGTTTTGTACTAACCTCTTGGATGATGGATAAGCAACTGATCTTATACTGAAAAAATTATAGGTCTAAGAGGGCAGCCATCCTTATGCATTTTCAGAAACCTGTACATGTAAGACAGAGAAGAATTGATCTGTTTAAAGATTTTTAAGATATTCAGATAATTTCTTGGAAAGTTAGTTAGTCCTGAGTTTATTGTAAGTATTTTATTTTGCAGTAAATCCTTCAGTTTTGTTTCATAAATAGATTTATCCAGTATGAAAACTTTTTGAGTTGGTTACTACAATATCTTTGTTCTTTTTGTAATTATCCCAATACTTTTATGAAACAATGAGAAATTGCTAAGTCTTCTTCTCTATTGCAGTTAAACAACCAATTAAAATTTTCAAATCATCATTGTTCTCTTTAACCGATTTAACAACATCTGGCATCAAGTCACGGCAAGGGTTAGCATTTTTGAGAGAAAATAAGAGACCGTAACTTAACAGATTTATGATATTTGTCTATGATTGGGAAGGTTTTTACTACATACTTCTGAAGTTTGGTTTAAGCTGAATTTTTTCTGATGCAAAATGCTGTTAAGGAACTTCCATTATAAATAAACAGTGTATTTATATATATATATACTCCCACAAACATACATTAAATTAAAGAGGATATGTGAAGGTGTTGAAACTTGTAGCCATATAAATTTGGTTTCCATAATAGTGGATCTAAACCCAATTTTATATTACATGGTCTTGTGTATCTACCTACTATGATCTGGGGAATTGATCGGATAAAGCCTCTTGATTTCTTTGTATTGTATTTTGAAGATTTGAAATATATAGGCTTAACTCCATTTAAGACATTTTCTTTTTTAACAGGGAGATTGGCTTATGGAATGAGTTGTGTGTAAGGTGTTTTTAGTTTTCTTTTACTCAACACGGTGAACCTATATTTATATAGGATTTGAAGAATGTGTATTATTGATGCTAGTAATTTATTTAGAATGAACTGTAATTTGTAGTAGTGAAGGCTGGAACTTCATGATAACTAATGAGAGAAATCATTATTATCCTGAAAAATAAAGAGTAGGCTTTAGTTTTTCTTAAGAGAGAACTTTATGAGAACTTGTTATCTGTATCTTATTTTAGTGATATTAAGAACATATAACACTAGGGATTTCTGTTTAGCTTCATGAAGGCTGTTTATTTGTTAAATATCTTTACTAATTACTTAAAAACATAGGAAAAAAAAACAAAATGATAGAAGTCCTTTCAGCCCATCACGGTCACCCACCACAAACAACAAGTACACTAAAATCTTTATCTCCATTTACCGATCAAAGAAAAAGTCTTTTAACGATTTCAAATCTACTTCAGTGGATACCTCATCAGCAAACCATTTCATTTGTCAACAAAATAGGTTCTGTTGCAGTACACATTGTCACGGAACATCAACATCGCTTTGTACTTGCTTCATGTAATGTACAACTTCCATAAGATCTTCATACATGTGGTGGACAGATGAGAAACCTTTTATTCAGAGCAGGTGTCTTTTTTGGGTCAAGATGTGATACATGTATAGTAAATTAGAGTGGTTATAAAGTGCGATAGTAAAAATGTACGATCACTTTACCCCCAGGAAGAAAGGTCGACCTTTCAAAAGTACTCAGGTTATAGAGTTTTGTATTTTTAATGCTAATGTAACTCCTCTTTTGAAATGAGGTGGTAAAAATTGTCTCGGTAATTATAGGCCTTATTAGTCTGATATCAGTTGTGAGAAAACCTTTGGAAAGTCTGATGAAGGATGCTTTGCAAAGTCATTTAACAAAGTTTAGAATTTTAATGGATAGTCAACGTGGTTTCACTACAGGAAAATCTTGCCATACAAATCTTTTAACATTCTTTGAAAAGGTTACTGCTTATGTAGATGAGGGTAAGGGTGTAGATTTGGTGTATCTGGATTTTTAGAAAGCATTTGACAAGGTGACACATAAAAGACTTGTAAAAACATTAGCTCTATAGATGTGTGGGATAAGTTAGCAAATTGGATAGAAGAGTGGTTGGATGGAAGAAAGCAGAGGGTTGTTACAAATGGAGTTCAGTCAAACTGGATTAATGTCACAAGTGGGATACCTCAGGGCTCAGTCTTAGGACCTTTGCTCTTTTTGATTTACATCAATGACATAGATGAAGAGATAGTCAATAAATTACTTAAAATTGCTGATGATATTAAGGTTGTGGGTGTTGCCAGTTGTGAAGATGCTGCTGCTGCTTTACAAAAGGGTTTAGATCAATTTGAATTATAAATATAATTTAGATGGGAATATGTTAAGATTGTTATGAAAGAAAGGGATCTTGGTGTAGTGTGCTGTTGCTAGTGGTATGGCAAATAGGATTTGGGTTGTATCTACAGAAATATTGATTACAAGTCTCAAGAGGTTATAATTCCATTGTTTATGTCATTGGTTAAGTCACATTTGGAGTATTGTGTTCAGTCTTGGGCTTTTTATCTTAGGAAAGGCATTGAGTTGTTGAAAAGGGTTCAGAGAAGGGTTAGTAGAATGGTGCTTGGGATGGAGGGGTTGTCATATGAGGAGAGGTTGAGATTTCTCAAATTGTTTTTTCTTGAAAAAAAGAAGAATTAGAGGGGATCTGATTTAGATGTTTAAGATTGTAAAGGGAATTGATAGTGTTGATGCATCATCTTTTTTCATACTCAACAGTAAGAATAATAGGACTAGAGGACACAAAATATATTTTGGCAGGATAGGAGTCATCTTCAGCTAAGACAGTTTTATTTTTCTAACAGGGTGGTTGACCTTTGGAACAGGTTGCCTTCAGATATTGTGGAGGCGGTAAATTTAAGTGAGTTTAAGAAAAAGCTTGATAATTATATGAATGATAAGGTCTGACATTGAGTTTTTTTATTTATTTATTTTTAATTAATAGTTTAGTTTAGAGGATGGGACAGCCTAGATGGACCAATAGGTCCCTTGTTGTCCCTAAACATTGTTATGTTATTTAGCTCAAAGTAAAAAGAAATTTCAATAAAAATGGAGGAATTGAAATACAGAAGCATTTTTACTGCATTTTTTAAAATATTTACATTTTAATGGGCATGTACCTAATTCATCAAACTACTCATAACCAGTCTTTTCAACTCAGCATTTAAAAAAACACCACCACCACTATAACTTTAATAATAATTCAATAATTATATTACACAGAAATAAATAGTAAACTCGGATATGAAATGCTTGCAAAATGTCTAAACATATATCATTCTTAAAATAAATAAATAAAACAAATTAGTATACTTCCTGCCTGTGGTTTAGTATATGTTTTTAGAATTATATGGGAGATGCCATCTATAGTTATGGTTTAGAATACGCAGTTCATTTAGAAGTTGAGCAATAAGTGAAAATCTGATATTCACATAGTGTAGTGAGAAAGAGAGAAACAGTTATGTTTTATTAAAAACAACCACACCAATTTTTCTAAGTTTCACACAGAAAAGTATAACTCTATAACTATTTCAAAATTTATCTCAATATTTTCTAAGTTGTCTTTGTATAAACATTTCATTATTGAACATATATATATATGTCATACAATACAGCAATGTTATTAGCTGCAATGCATAGTAAATATGGGTGATTGAGTGTTATTGGGAAGTGTATTTATTGAGATTTAATGGTTACAAAAAGAACAATTTTTCAAGAGTACATAAAGTTTACTCTGACTATTCTAGTAACATTTCAGTATTGACAGTTCTGACGTATTTGTATGAACATATTTCTCTGTTACTTATAGCCACTACACGCACACATTTGCAAAGATGTGATTTTAATTTATTTATAAACTTATCTAAAAAGTTTTTTCTAATGATATAAAGTTATTAAATAAGTTTATGTTATTGTACTTCATAATAATAATTACGAATGACACTTTTATCTAAAATAAAATTACATAAACATCTTTTAAAATGATTTACATACATCTTACAATGACATGTATACCAATAATTTTATTCAACCTAATTTTAGCTGGAAACATGAAGATTCCAATTTTATTGTCCCCCTGGTGGGACATTGGTAAGTTTACAGATTTACAACTTTAAAATCCAGGTTTCACAGCAGATAGCTCAATGTGGCTTTGCTCTAAGAAAACAAATAAGCAAACTGGTTTTATTCTTTTCATAGACTGTTAGTAATTGAGGTTTAAGGAGTTTCTGAAAGATTGGGTGTTTTATTTCAGAAATGGTACACATTTATGTATGTCTGTCATCAAAACATCTTGACAATAGTCACAATCTTGTAATTATTCAACAATCCATACATGTTTGCATTTTAAGAAATGTGGATATGACAATGACAAATATCTTACTTTTTTCATCATATATTTGGTAAACACAACAGGAAAATAGATAAAGATAGCCTTCCATTTCACTGACACTCATGTCACAACATTCATTAGAAATAACAAAAAGAAAGGTTTATTAAATAATGTGTTTTAGAGCATCCTGCAATATTTCTACTTTTCAAAACAGTTCTGTAGAAAGGTCAATCTCTTCTCACTTGATAGTTCTATATGATGTGAAAGGAAAATAGAGATTTGTTAAACATACTTAATAATAACTTCAATTATAATGTGAAAAGGACAGAAAACAGAGATTTGTTAAACATACTTAATAATAACTTCAATTATAATGTGAAAAGGACAAACATGATGTTTTACACAAAATGCAACGAAGCTCATCTGACCAAAATCTGCACAATTTAAATTTCAGGATTTATTGATTCAGCCCATTATTTTCTGTACTTTAGGGATCTTTTTGTGATTGGTCAGTTAGAGAGAGAGTATGTGATTTGTATATGCAGTTCAAGCACTTTTGGAATAAATTCTAGCCTGACCTTTTAAGATCATTTACCATCCGTCAGAATGCTCACTTGTGAAAGTCCTGTTCTTGTCTCATGATTGGCTAATATATATTAATCTGATTTGCATTTTCTTACTACTTAGATGATCACTTGTATTTATTTTTTTTCTTCCTTCTTCAGCAACTAAGATGTTTTTGTTTGATATTTATTTTGACCTCAGCACTGTCATCTTTTATTTCATCTGTCACTAATCGCTGCACATTTCCTTCTGCATATTAGATCCATGAAGCTCTCATTTTTGCAGAGCTTAAGTTACTATGGATGGAGGTAACCCTGAATTATCACACTACACTTAAAGCTATACAAGAGCTATCTTTTCGTTTTCTTGGTCATTTAGTTAACAGGAAGAAAAACAGCAACATTTCTGTAATGCCAGTATTTCAGAAAAGTGTGCATTATTACGAATGCATGTTTTTGGAACATTTTAAGTGTATTATATACATTATAATTTTGTAACCACAAAGATGTCTCTGCAAGATAAGGAAAAAAATAGATAGTTCTGGAATTTAATTTAAGTTAGTAGTTTAAACAAAAATAAGAGTACTTAATGAAAGCTAAAAAATTACATTTTGATAAACATCTAATTTGTAACTTTCTCAAAATTAGGAAATGTTAAAGATACCAATGTAAAAAAATGTAAGTTTTTCACAAGCATCAGAAAATTCAGTTAACTTCAATAAAATTTTAAAGGAATGTGTAGCTTGCGTCACAAGTGTTAATAAACAATCTAAGTAGTTTCTTTTAAGCCACTTGAGAACAATTTATCAAATAGTTGGCAACTGACTGTAGTCAGTAAGCTAAAAGGATATTTAGGCAAATGTTATAAACTTTAGTTTAGAAAATCTAAGAAAATGCATATTATATTGAGCAGATTTCATTAAGAATATGGTTATTATGGTGAGTTCATCTATGTTTGTGTTATATGTAATTTTAATATTTACATTAAAGAAAATGTGAAAAGAGTTTAAAATATTTAGTGGTTGGTTTACAGGTTAAACTATACATAGGGAATGCAAGTATTATGGCTGGTTTACAGATACAACTATTACAGTTTATGTAAATGGCACAGCACTTATGCCATTTCCATAAACTATACACAGTACTTGCATCCCTGTGTATAGTTCTACCTGTAAACCAACCACAATACTTGCATCCCCTGTGTATAGTTCTACCTGTAAACCAACCACAATACTTGCATCCCCTGTGTATAGTTCTACCTGTAAACCAACCACAATACTTGCATCCCCTGTGTATAGTACTACCTGTAAACCAACCACAATACTTGCATCCCCTGTGTATAGTCCTACCTGTAAACCAACCACAATACTTGCATCCCCTGTGTATAGTTTTTACCTGTAAACCAACCACAATATTTGCGTCTACTGTGTTCATTCACCTTAGTTTTGTGAGGCCACGTCTCCGGATTTCCAACACTTCACAATCGGCTTGGGTATCTAGATATTGTGTTCTATTGTTTTTATATTAGTGTGGTTTCTTACCGATCTGTTCATTTCCCCAACTTGTAACTCTGTAAATAGGAATTGTTGGTAACCCATTGTTCGCGTGTGACACTGGTATGTTTGCCTTCTTGACTGTTACCACACAACCGATCGTTTCTGACAGGAATACCCGTATCAACGTACAGGGTCTGGAGTGTGAGATGAGCAATAATAACCCGCTAGAAGGTGTCTGTGGTTCTGTTAACTTCTTTGTCTGCGGACCACTTCGGCGGGGCAAAAGACCCCTCGAACCACTGACCGTACCCGTTCTGTTCTTTCGTGGTGTTGCGTGTCATTCACGTGCATTTTGGACCAGCCCGTCGAATACTTTGAGGACCCTCGCAAATCAGCAGTGGGCCTCTGGTCACACTTTGATAATCACTGTTCTATGTTTATATATAATTGTGCGTGTGTATGTGTTTAAGTTTTGTGATAATGCCTAACACTTCCATATACCGTAAATGGTAATTCCATTGGAAAAGACAATTTATGAGATTATTAGAAACTAGTCTGAGTGTGTTTTTCAAATGTTTGTAAATGTATACAACTGCTTAAATGTTAAGTTTAGTCAGAATTTTTTTTTCTTCTGTTTGTTCAAACAAACCATAAAAATGATTAATGCCATCGAATTTAAATAGCAAAGGTTTCTTTCTGTTGTTTTTTTTTCATCCTTTGTTGGAAACAGGAACCAAACACATTTATTTATTGACTATCGTATTTTTCGGAATATAAGACGCACCCTTATTTTAATGACAAAATTTTGGGGGAAAAAAGCTACAGTTGCATTTGAAAGATTTTTATTGAACAAAAAGTCAATTTCATACTTTAAAAATTAGTATATATTGTTCTAAACACAAAAGAGCTCAAAATAAGAAAATACCGTAAATCAAAAAAAAAGGTTTACTGTTATTTAGTTTGGTTCAAAATCTTCATTGCTTTCACTGTAATATATTTTTTTATTACTTAGGGATCATTATAAATAGTTATGTTTTT
>NW_013670121.1:25900-29652 GCF_000517525.1 Limulus polyphemus | reverse complement strand
GTTGTTACCCAGTTCACCACAGAGAAACTTGAGGTTTTGTTTCTGACGCTACATTTTGAGTTAAAGTAAAACAGATAAACAACGTATTCAGTTTTGTGTATTTAAGGCCTAAAGTTGTTACCCAGTTCACCACAGAGAAACTTGAGGTTTTGTTTCTGACGCTACATTTTGAGTTAAAGTAAAACAGATAAACAACGTATTCAGTTTTGTGTATTTAAGGCCTAAAGTTGTTATCCAGTTCACCACAGAGAAACTTGAGGTTTTGTTTCTGACGCTACATTTTGAGTTAAAGTAAAACAGATAAACAACGTATTCAGTTTTGTGTATTTAAGGCCTAAAGTTGTTACCCAGTTCAAGCACAGAGAAACTTGAGGTTTTGTTTTGATCTCTAGATTATTTGTAAGCTTGGTGGCGTGTCATCGAAATAGAGGGTACATAATTTTTAAATAATTTAACATGTTGCGTCATAATACCCCTGAGAAAGGGTTCAGAGGTAAGGCACCCACTTAGAAGCACACTAAGGGATTGTCTGTCACTCGCATAACGAATCCACATCTTAAAGTGCTAAAAATATTTTGAGGTATCCCACAGATTTGAACCCTGCTCGTCATCTCCAAAATCCAGAGGGATATCACAGGGTCATTTCGTGGCAGAGGGATACCACAGGGTCATTTCGTGGCAGAGAAGGATTTATTATTTGATTTTATAGAAAAACGGTGTGAAAGTTAAAGATAATTACGAAAGGTTATTACATATTTTACAAATGCAGAACAGTTTGGTGTTTTTCAGTACAGTTATTAGTCAGTTACTTCTTTATTTTGTTTAAGTATTTAGGTATAACATTTTCCAATTACAGGATAATATTTTCTTCTTTGAAGAAAGCTTGTCATGATAAAGTTTTGTGCATATTTTTCTCTATAAGTAAATTAGAATACGAATTAAGAAACTTATGGATTATACAAAGACACGCATCCTTTATAAGTTCGGCCGGGCGTGGCCCACTATATTATGTCCAGACTATGAATAAATAGCTTGCTCACTGTTGCTGCGAAAGCGCGAGCTGTACTTTGGGGCACTATTATTCGATCGTACAAGAGTAGCCCAAGATTTGGCGGTGGGTGCTGTTGACAAGCTGCCTTCCCTGTAGTCAACCAATTGGTTGGCTATGCTCGAAATAAAATTCTAGAAATTGAATACAAGAAAATGTTTGTGAAACTGAAATAATGGGTCGTGTGACTTTGATGCTGTACACGTGATTTCAGAACGTAACCGTATTTGATTCTGTTCGTATAATTGTTGTCTTTTGCTTAAGTATGTGATCTGTGCGTTTTTAGTATTAAACCTACGCTTTTGATGTATGATTTATTGTACAATAAATCCAATAAGTTGGGAAATACGGATTATTCTAATAAAGCAAAAATTATTTTCATTACGGCGTTATTTTTATACCATTATTTTACTGAAAATGGCATGGCCTGGCCTTGTGGTTAACGTGTCAGACTGTGTATCGAAGGGTCTAGAGTTCGAGACGTGATACCGTTGAACACTCTCAGCTGTGCATTCAACCCCATCATTCAGTTCAATACAACGAATACTTAGTTTTGAAACAAACTTATACACCCTACAAAATTGATTATAACCCATTCATGTTCAAATTTTCAGCTTGGACACAGGACAGATAGAAAGTGGGTTTTCTCGGGGATCCCCCTTTTCTCCACACATCAAATCCTATGGCACTTGGATGTACAGATCCCAGCCACTAGGTGATCCTGTTTACGAGGCGAATGTTGTCACTTTGCTTCTTCTCGTCAACGTTGTCACCGGCCTTGGCCTTCTCTCTGTCTCCCGGACCTCCAGACATTTCTCAAGACTTCAAACCCTCCAAATTAGTAGATATGATCTCTCTTCGAAACTTTGTTAATTCTACGAACTCAGCAAGAATTTTATCGCGAGCGGGGCGAAGATGGATATCAATATCCCAGTTTAGGAAAGTTTATTTCCTTTGAAAACTAAATCCCTGTCACGGTTTGTTGTTTTGTTTCTGTTTTCATTCAGTTCAAAGAGCTGGATAAAACCCTTGTTCGAATTTAATGGTATATATATACCGGAGAGCTATGTGGCCTGACTGTTAACCGTCAACACCTTAAATGAGAGGTTCCAATTCGTTCTGACAAGCGAGTTATCTTTTGGAACTGGACTGTAGGTCATAACTTTAGAATTCTAACGTATATTATAAACGAAATACTTTGTATCTTCTGTTATCTAGTATGTACGTATAATTATAGGCGTTTTATTGTTGTTATTCTAATACGAGCATATAGTCCGTCAAAACTGACGGGGCATGTACTACCACTCCCACACTATAGTATACCCTAACCTCACATTTCATAGCTAACTGAAATAAATAAATTTGGTGAAATCAAGCTTGTCCAACAAAGAGGCAGTCGAGTCATTAAAACGTCGGTAAATTCCTTTAAGAGTCAATCAAAATTAAGATCATTCATGAAATGAATTCGTGGCGTATTCATACAATAATTATTGATAAAAATCAGTTAGATTAACAACTTATAATATAAAGAAAATCCAGTGCGTTTTGGTTACACTGCATTCCAACAATGGCTTTTATGTCATGTTGCTTAGCAACAAAAGTATAACCTAATATTGCTGTTAGTCTACGTACTGAGAAAGTATAAATAAAATGTATATTGACAACAAAACTGGAAAAATATTGATTTCTTAATTTAGAGTCTCCCTTGATTAAAGAGGCTTGTTTTCTTATTAAAAGCGTTAGTGATAAAACAGAAAATAGATTAATTCAGAAACTATTTAAGTTAAAACTGTATTAATATTTTTACTTTGATAAATTTTATGCACTTGGTACTAGGCTAGGTTATCCCACACTACGTCTTTACTTTAGGCTCATTATATCAACACTCACTACACTTATAAGGTTTCACGTCACACACTCACAGCCATCATTTCACCCCTGTCACTAAAATTGTAATGGACAAACAGTAATCGAACTATTTCATCTGGATAAACGCGTTTTAGCTTTCATGACTCCTATTTCGAGAAATCAAGCGTGACGTGACACACACTGGCTTAGATACAGAAATATGCTCGGGTTTTTGTATTATGTTTTGGAGACTGTATTTCGAAGGATAACACTTGGAAAGGGAAACCCACTTATGTATAAAACAATGTAACTAAAAACAAATTTAAGTGGGATAAAATTAAATTCATTTATAATAATATAAGCAATTTCTCGGCAGCATGTGTGGTCAATAACAGGTACAGGATTAGCCACTTAAAATTGTTGTTTTCAATTAATGATAACATTTTTATTACAGGGGTCACAAGGGCAGCCGAGATTATTGGTACCCCGGAAGAAGATCTCTGTTATGCTGATCGGGAACTTTTCTGCCAGAAAAAGCTTCTTTATTAACAGGTATACGGAAGAAGATCTTCCGTTATGCTGATCGGGAACTCTTCTGCCAGAAAAAGCTTCTTTATTAACAGGTATATTTCCACAGTTGTTGTCTATACTTGTATATACATGGTTTTTGTCAGCATTTTAGTAACTGAAGTCATTGAACATTTTTGGGCTTCTAAAACTCTCTTGTTGATTAAAAATTTTGCCTTTATATAATATACTCATTGTTTATCATCTAACTTATAAAAACCCAATATGTGTCACGTCACACATGATTTCTGGAAATAGGAGAAGTCATAAAAGCCAAAATGCATTTATC
>NW_013670121.1:19815-25837 GCF_000517525.1 Limulus polyphemus | reverse complement strand
ACAAAATGAATTTTTACAACAAGAGTGGATCGTTTTCAGAATGCCCAAACCAATTTAACAAACAGGGGTGAAATGGTGTCTGTGAGTGTGTGTGTGACGTGAAACCTTATAAGTGTAGTGAGTGTTGGTATAATAAGCCGAAAGTAAAGACGTAGTGTGGGATCACCTAACCTAGAGCCAAATGCGTAACATTTATCATGAAAGTAAAAATATTGATTCAATTTTAATCGTTTCTGAATTAATCCATTTTTATTATATCGCCAATGTTTTTAATATAAAAAACACATTTAATCAATGGAGACTCTAAATAAAGAAATTATATAAATATAATAGTACTCTCTGTTGTATGTCCATGTGACTACTTCTCAGGGTGTGAATGGATCTTCACCAAATTTGGTATGGAGGTTCATTAGGTCCATGCTGGGGAATACAAATTTTCAGTTTTGTGGTTTTTAAGGGCGTTTTTGACCACTACTTCGCCCACCGTAGATGGATCTTCAACAAATTTGGTTTGGGGGTGTTCATTGGGTCCATGGGGAGATACATACAAATTTTCAGTTTTTGCGTTTTTTACCACTATTTCGCCCCCTGTTGATGGATCTTCACCAAATTTGGCATGAAGGTTTGTTGGGTCCACTCGGAGATACATGTAAACTTGTGGTTTCCCATTTAGTGATATGCAGTTTTTATTGGCATTTTTGCGTTTTTAACACTTACAATTACATATTTAGGAACCCAACTTTTTATGTCCTAAGATAAACCTTTCATTAATCATGAATTTACAGGACTTCCATCCAGGAGACTGGTACTCCAGCTAGTCAACAAATATATTTCCAGTTTTATTGTCTATATATTTCATTTTGCACTTTCAGTACATAGACTAACAAAAATATTAGGTTATATTATGTTGCTAAGCAACATGACATAAAAGCCATTGTTGGAATGTATTGTTATCAAAACGCACGGGCTTTTCTATATATTAAAAGTTGTTAATCTAACTGATTTTTACCAATAATTCTATGAATACGCCACGAATTCATTTAACGAATGATCTTAATTTTGACTGACTCTCAATAGATTTTACTGACGTTTGACCTACTCGACTGCACTTTTCTGTCTCTTTGTTGGTCAAGCTTGATTTTACAAAATTTATTTACCTCAGTTAGCTATGGAATGTGAGGGTATGATATACTAAGGGGTGGAAGTAGTAGGACTTGCCTCGTCATTTTTGACGGGCAATGTGCTAGTGTTTATGGTATAATACACTAGCTGGTAGTATGTCACACACCCATTGTTGATAATTTGTAGGATATAATACACTTGCTGGTAGTATGTCACACATACATTGTTGGTAATTTGAAGAATATAATACACTTGCTGGTAGTATGTCACACATACATTGTTGGTAATTTGTAGGATATAATACACTAGCTGGTAGTATGTCACACATCCATTGTTGGTAATTTGTAGGATATAATACACTTGCTGGTAGTATGTTGCACATCCATTGTTGATAATTTGTAGGATATAATACGCTAGCTGGTAGTATGTCGCACATCCATTGTTGATGATTTGTAGGATATAATACACTAGCTGGTAGTATGTCACACTTCCATTGTTGGTAATTTGTAGGATATAATACACTAGCTGGTAGTATGTCACACATCCATCGTTGGTAATTTGTAGGATATAATACGCTAGCTGGTAGTATGTCACATACCTATTGTTGATCATGTCTAGAGTATCTTACACTTGCTGGTGGTGGCGTGGCACAATACCTATAATTGTAGTGTAAAATTATACTGCCAACTGGGTAAAGTTAAATCATTCAAGATGTTTTTTAACAAACTGATAGCCGTCAGTATGCTGCTTTACATGCTATAGTCAGTGTAGATCGGAATGTTTCTCTCAGCTGTATAGCAGCTCTATTCTATTGGAACCTATATATGTCGAGTTTCTCCGGTAATGATTAAGTCTGCAAGTGAAATAGCATCTTGGAGTATAGAGGTAATGTAACAATATAGTTTTTCACTTGTGGACGAATGTCAAGCATTGTTTGAGTTCTATTCTTCGGTGTCTCAATATTTAATGTGTCAGATTCGTTGTCTCAATGTTTAATGTGTCAGATTCGGTGTCTCAATGTTTAATGTGTCAGATTCGGTGTCTCAATGTTTAATGTGTCAGATTCGGTGTCTCAATGTTTAATGTGTCTGATTTGGTGTCTCAATGTTTAATGTGTCTGATTTGGTGTCTCAATGTTTAATGTGTCAGATTCGGTGTCTCAATGTTTAATGTGTCTGATTCGGTGTCTCAATGTTTAATGTGTCAGATTCGGTGTCTCAATGTTTAATGTGTCAGACCACATGAGAATTTCACAAACTCTCAGTCGACTCAAAATTCGATACTGTAACATCGTAATGTTATTATTATTTATATTAGATATTATATTATATTATATTTATATTATTTGCATTATTTATATTAGAACCTCCGAACATTTTTAGATGAAAATGATTTTTTTTCTCTTCTTTACCATGATTACGACATGAGATTTGAAGAATTCACGAAGAGTATTTGGTCTTGAAAACAAAGTATTCTACATTCTTCCTAACTTTTCTGAAGAAGTAAAAAACAAGGGGAAGGATGCTTTAGCTAATTCAGCTACCGCTTCAGGAGGCCCAGCATGGCGAGGTGGTTAAGGCGCTCGACTCGTAATCTGAAGGTCGCGGTTTCGAATCCCCGTCATACCAAACTTGATCGCCCTTTCAGCCGTGGGGACGTTATAATGTGACGGTCAATCCCACTATTCGTTGGTAAAAGAGTAGCCCAAGAGTTGGCGGTGGGTGGTGATGCCTTCCCTCTAGTTTTACACTGCTAAATTAGGGACGGCTAGCGCAGATAGCCCTCGTGTAGCTTTGCGCGAAATTCAAAACCGAAAACCTCAGATTCCACATCATTGGCTATTTAGAACGAGATTCTTCAACAGTGCCAAATGGGCTTGCAAGGCTTGAAATCCGTTTGTTTCTATGTTATGTTGTTGATTTCGCCTAGTTTAAGCGGTTTAATTAAATATTTTTTTAGTGTGGCAATCTGTGTTTAACTTATATCAGAAATATGGTAAATGAATTTGATGACGAGGATGTCACTTTGAGGCAAAGTTTGAAAATGGTTAGAATGAGTAATAAACAAAAACTATTATACGTTTAACATAGTAACAAATGTTTTGCCATCGTCAACGATTAAGGTGTTTCAAACATCTATAATTCGGATTTTTATAATTCAAGAAACAACAACGTTACAGGGTAGAATAAAATAAACGGTTGCCACAGCTCAGAGTGTTCCTTTGTTTCCATAAAGCTACGTACAGGTAAATATACAGGCATGCTGCAAGGTAATTTGTCAAAGACGACAATGTTATGTTGTGATGTATTATCCAGAGGGACGGATTGTGCTGGCTGTTAACTTTTAGATGTAGTAGACAATTGATGAGGTGCGGGGACACGAAATTATTAAATTGTGTAATAAGACATTCAGTATTACGTTTCTGCAAGTCAGGTATGTTCGACAGGCATTTATTATAATAATAATGTCAGGATCTTAGTGGTTGTTGGTACAAAGTAATAAAAAGCAATTTTTATACACACCGTCTTTCAAGTTCTTTTGTCACAAAATGCATTATATATGGAACTAGAGAGAGCGTGTTTGCATGTTTTTATTACTTGTTATATGACAGAAGGATTGTTGTTGTTTTTTCACATATTCACTCTTGATTTACAGTCACAAAATAACTCGCATTACAATGGATTTTTATTTTTCTGCACAGACGGTAAGGATTACGAGTTACGGAGAACAACAATGAGTAGGAAACACAAGTTAGGCTTAGTGTTTCTGTATCCATTACTAACTTGTAGAGCATTCACATGGTTTGGGAGGCTGTTTGCTTCCAGTTTAGATAGTTGAAAAGTCATGTGTGTAACTTTTGTATATTCTTGTAATTGATGTTTTGTTTTATTTTAATGTATTGTTTATTGTTCTTGATAATAAGCTTTCAATTTGCTCGAAACTTTTCTTCAACATTATTTCAAAACAAAAGTGGCACAGCTATGTGTCTGCGATACCCGTGATGGGCAGTGCACAGATAGCCCATCGTGTAGCTTCAAACAAAAAGCCATTTAGTAGTTTTATACTTTTAAGTTAACAATAAAACAAACAGTCTTGGATTGATCGTGAACAAGTTAAGAAACCTTATATTTTGTAAAAATGTAAATTTAAATATTTTTTGTGTAGGATTCTTTCTTTCTCTTGACATAATATTGGAGAAATAAAATTGTTGCATTTGTTTTTTAATGGGTCAATCTATTTCAAGTACATGTGATTTTTTGGTAAGTCAATAGATGGCGCTGCAGGAATTGTAAAAAAAAAAAGTTATGATATTGCTAAGGCCTAGAAAAGAAAGCTTTGTTTCCCATTACCTATCGGGGGAAAAAGGGGGTAGGTAAGTAGGCAAGCATTTTTTTTAAATTTTTTACGCCCTCGAAAATAGGGTAAGTAGGCGGAGTATTGGGCTGATTGGATTTTTCACTGTAACCTGGTGCTTTCAATTTCTGCATTTTCGTTAACGCCTACTGTGAAATTCAATTGATTTGGCACGGAACGTGTCTACTAATTGGTCTGTCTCAGTGTCCATTAATACTTCGCCAAGATCAACGTATGTTAATGTGTGTTTGTAATCATTTGAATCTAGTTTATGATGGTATGTCTCTAACACGTGTTTGACTGTTCCAGTAAACTGTAAAACTGTATTTTTTAGGGAAACGTGGGCATTTGCTAAATACGACAGCCGGTATTCTAGCTGCCATGATAAAACTTTTAACATTGCATGAATATAAACTCAGCTGTAACTGGCTGAGATCGTTAACACACTACACCAACTAACGAATCAGAGATGTGGTTTCTTATGACCTTCACCTTACACGATATGGTAGCAGATTGGTGCATTAAGGGGTGTTGCAAAATAAATCGCACCCCCCCCCCCCCCGAAATAATGACGAACTTGTTAGGACCGCGAATATCATCACTTGTGAGAAAACGTTATTTCAATGTACTCTTGGGGTTTGACTCTTTGAATTTCATTTTTTTGCGAAAACTTTTGAGTCATGGTGCTCACTATAACTCAGGTTCGTGTCGCATGTGCTGCCTTCGGGATGGCTCAGATACAAGTCGCAGACATGCTCCGAGAATTCAAGTCTTCCAATCGACACATCGCAATGCCAGATTTTAAAAATCAGATTAATGCCTCAAAAGTTTCAGAATTGTTGAATTTGAAAGAGTGGTCCGTGAAAAAGTGGTGGAATATGGATTGGGAACTCTCCAGAATTAAATCCCGCCGAAAATGTTGGAGTTTTCGTTCAACAATGCACTGAAGAAATGTTGGAAATTGTGTCACAAACGTGAAAACTTGATATGTGTTCTCACTGATGTGCTCACAGAGACAGCCACAGAAACAGACATGTTTGTTGCATTGCTGAAATCTTTTGCAGATCGATTAAAACTCGTGCGTGAGAACAATGGTGGGCCAATTAATTGATATTGATACTTGGAATTACTTTTTTGATTGAATTAAAATCTTATTTTACTTTGTTATGCTTTCGGGAAAGAAAGTGTGATTTATTTTGCAACACCCCTTAATTTAATGAAAATAAATATATATATCAAAGGGCGTTTTACATTAGGATCAGTCGGGAGATGATTATTTTTTTGGGGGGGGGGTGTTAAAAACTTTAGGGTTGGGCATTTTTACATAGAGTCGGTTGGGAAACCGTATACAAAGCATTTCTTTCTAGGCCTAATTTGCAACCGTGTGTGTGTGTGTGTGTAATAATCACACACACATGCACAATAAATTTTATGAACATTCAAGTGACTAAACAGAATTTTAATTCCATACAGAAAAGTGAAGGCTATTATTAGTATCATTTCTACATACATGACTGAATGGAAGTACACTAGGGAAGACAATAAC
>NW_013670121.1:14678-18815 GCF_000517525.1 Limulus polyphemus | reverse complement strand
ATATATATATATATTATAATCCTGATATACTTGTAGAAAAACCTGATTTTATTTCTTTTTGTGATAATTTAATGATACTTTTGTTGTTGTTGTTCTCGGTAGGATTGTTTAGTACTTTAATGAGTAATAAAGTTTAGCAACAATTAAGATTAATAATGGCTTGAATGGGTATTGAAGAAAAACTTTAAAAATCTTGTCGAAACGTTGTACATTTGCTGTTATGTTAAACTTATATTAAAGTTTTTCTTCATTACCCATTCAAGCCATCTCCAGCCATTATTAGTCTCAAAGTGGGTTCCTCATCATCGAACAATTAAGATTGTTTCCTTAGCAATTTTATATTTTTTTTTGTCAAATACTTTACACATCTATTTGATTTAAAACTAAAAGTAGCATGTTATTATTTAGGTACATAGAAGAACATGTACAGAAAACATGGGTTGCTATAGAGACTCATGGTTTTACTATAATAACAAACTGGAGAAATTGAGGATCACTAACTGTAAGTTTTTTTTTACTTTATGCTGTTAATAGAGCAAGTAAGTTAACAAAGAAAATACAAGCAACAAATAGTGAATAAGAATAGTAATAATGATATAAACACCTGTTGTTTACCACTTTGTGCAATGAAATTGTATGGAGAGACATAAAATTTAAACACTGTGTAAAAAAAAATAAAAAAAATTCAGTTGTTTGTATACAAACTGTCTCATATTTCTGTCTTTGGTCTTCTATCATTGGCTCAGTGGTAAGTCAGTCTGATGGCTTATAACACTAAAAACTGGGTTTCAATACTTCTGGCTGGAACAGCACAGATAGCCCAAGTAGCTTCATACGTAACAACAAACAGATAACTAACAGTTTTCTATAGTGTGTTATATTGTGACCAATACTTAGAATATGTTTCTCCAGTATTGGGTAAAATTTACTATACTTTTTTTTTTCTCCATTTTAATGGTGAATAATAGACTCGCTTCTTCCTGTAGCTTTCAATAGAATTGTATGATTACAAAAGGTACATATTTAATGGATCTGTGCTTGTCCCTATAAGTTTCATTTTTTCATGTAGACGCAGTCACTGTCTGTAAATGGTTAATCTACAGTTGTTGTTTTTGTATTACACATGACTTTTGTATCAAATCAACTCCTTGTGTGGTTGAACAGAGTTGATTCACAATATGTAAGAATGTATAGATAAGAACAAAGTGTATAATTCCCGTATAAATTTTAAAAATCTTCCTTCCATTTTTCTTCAGTTACTCCACCTGAATGTAGCTTGTAAGAAATGCTCCTGACGAACTTGTAAGACTTTGTGAATTTTCAAAAAATCTAGTCATTGAGTAGAATGTTTGGCTTGTTGTAATTAATTGCACATGCTACCACAAAACTCAAAGGTGGCAAACCAATCCTATCTGAGGTGGTCCCTATCTTCAAGAAGACAAGGTAACACTATAAAAACAACTTACAGCAGTCATGCTTGTCAGTAGCAATAAATACAAAACAAAAGAAGTCTTGTAGAAAGAAATTTATAAAAACCATGCTGTTATATAATTTGTAAAGTTATTACTCGCATTACTTTTGGATCTTAAACTTTTAAACATTCACTAAGAAATTCAAACATGAAAAAGAAAAAAAATTGTGGAATATATCCCAGAAAATTAATATCTGTACGTACATTTAATACATATAAACTTCCCCCTTCAAAATAATTTATATAAATTACTGGCTTCAAACTTTGAAAACACCTTCTTCATAGTTAACTGAAAGAATTGTTTAGGAAAGATGGTACTGTTCTTGATACTTCAGTTTTTTAAGGGGGGAGAGAGGGGGGTTTAATATTTTTACTAAAGAAGTTTGAAAAAGATTGGTACAAGTATAGACATATTGTTTTTGTGTTTTTTTCTCTGTCTTATTTAATCTTTAGGGCAATGTTTGAAATGTTGTCATTAGTCCTTCCTTCTGTATGAAGTCTAAACCGATGTTTGTTTTTGAACTATTATTCTTAAAATGTTTTAAACAGATTCACTTCCAGTTGGAACAAATATTCTGTACACCGGTTCTTTACTGTTCATAACTGGAGAAAAATAAATACTCTGAAACTGTGTGAGACTTGTAGTTTGACTATACTGCTGTTGCTCTTGACAGGATTTAGCCATATCCAATTCCTTCTTTAGTTTTTATTGCAGGTTAACTCTGAACGATTCTCTTTCAATATCTAACTAGGCCTAAGATTTTGTCAACCTATCATGCAAGAACAAAATCAAATGAAACAATAGAAGTAAACTACCTACTTGGAAGTTCCTGCAGTGGTTCAAATGTAAGATAGCACTGCCCTACGGAAGAACACAAAGCAGATGTTAACAGGATTATCTTTAGTTATGAATCCTATAACACAGTTCAATAAAAACAAAATAAACTGATCAATAATACATAATACTATGAAAACTATAGCCTATTCAGTTTTGTATTATATTGCAATTAAATTTTTCAAAAAGAAACTGTTAGTTTGTAAAGTGGCACATTAGACCTGTGTCTATAAAATAAAAAACTAAATGCACACACAAATATATTTAAGCATTGAGTAAAACATTCTATGGTTTGTATACAAATTGACTCATATTTCTGTTTTTGGGGTCTCTTCCCCAGTTGATCAGTGGCACTAAAAAACAAAACAAAAAGCTTTATAGAAAGAATAATGTAAAACCATACTGTCATAATTATGTCTGTGCCTAGCATTTTTATGTAAAGCTCTAGCACAGAAAGCCCATTGTGTAACTTTGTGCTTAACAACAAACAAACAGTCGATTGTCAGTGCACTAAGCAATCTGTTTGGTAAATGTTAACAGAAGTTTTTCACATACACAGATTTTGAATAGTTTATTATTTTTTTCATCATTAACAAATCAAACAACATCTGTCCCCTTTTTAAAAGATAGTTAGGTTGCATAAAATATTTTGTTTCAACTTCGTTTGTATTCTAGTGTATTGTGTTTGGGTATTTGAATATCTTTTGGAAACCTGATATGTATAGAAATGATTGTCAGAAATAAATGGAATATTTATAAAAGCTTTTGTTCATTCAAGTTATTTTCTTTCTAAAGCTGTAGATGAAACTGAAAATTTTCTGACTTGTCCTACTCCTAAAATGTATTCAAATTATTTAATAGAATAATAACATAGAAAATTTTCTCTATTGACCTAACTTACTGTTGAAAATATAAATGATATTGTATGTTGTTGGTTTAAAGTTATCAAATAAGGATATTTTTTTCAGTGAAAAATAAACCTGTAAAATATTTTTCATAAATCTAGTAATGATGAAAATTTGTAATTTTTTGTTATTGAACTTACAATGATATTTAGTACTTTTTTATGCCTTAATACATTTTTCTGCAATTTTAAACCTGGCTGACATTATATGACATAATGTCACTATTACTGGAACGTATATTCTTTGCAGTAAATTTTATCACCAACATCCTGGTTTGAAACTGTGCTGATGATATATGACTTGGATAATCTATGAGAGTTTTAACCTCTTTAGTTATTGTTACTAGGCTGAAATATTAAGAACATCCAACGATATCTGGCAGAACCACCTGCAAGATCTGAGATTCTTTTCACAGCATTCATCATCGTCTCTTTTTTTGTAGTAGGCTTTAATAATTTTTAAAAGTTTTTGTCATATGTGTTAGGACTGGTCTAGATCTCTCAACTCTTTCAGTGTAGTCCATCATCGGGCTGCTTGCTGGCTTTGGTAGGCGAGCTGCCCAGTGAAGGGCTGTCCTGTTAGAGTATCCTCGGCATGCTACGTCTCACTTAATGAAGATGAGGGCATAAGCTGTGTGATTTATCAGTAAAAATTAGATTGGTTATCTTATAATGTATGCATATTAAATGTTCTAAAACATTTGTTTATAATAAAATGGAAGTTTTAAAGTTATGAATGTGTTACAGTGAAAATGTGTTTATGTAACAACACTGTAGGTGGAGTAACTTGAGTAATGTAATTTTTACTAAACCTTGAAAATAAGGTTTATATAACAACACTGTAGGTGGAGTAACTTGAGTAATGTAATTTTTTACTGAACCTTGAAAATAAGGTTTATATAACAACACTGTAGGTGGAGTAACTTG
>NW_013670121.1:10467-13905 GCF_000517525.1 Limulus polyphemus | reverse complement strand
TAACAAACTTGTACTGTTTATAAGCACTGAGTAAATAACAAACTTGTACTGTTTATAAGCACTGAGTAAATTATTCCATAAGTTCTAACATATACCCTTTATCTTCCAAGAAATATGACAAATATGATCTTTGTGTTTTTTGATCCTGTTGGCCAGGCATTATGTAAATAAACCCTAAATTTAGTGGCACAATCGAACAACAAACACAGTGATTAGCTGAAGAAGAACTGTCGGTGTGCTATAAGAGTGACAGTCAGACCCCATTCTTCGATCAGGTAATAGAGGCATGAAAATTGATGGTGGGCACCATTGACTAGTTGCCTTCCCTTTAAATCTGGTCATGTGCACATGTCTTTGTCTAACTTTGTACAAAATTCTAAAATGAATAAACAAATTTTTGTTCCTTTAAAAATTCCCAGTAATCCTATTTTACCTTTGTTTGTTTTTTTACAGAACAAGTTTTTGATGGGAATGTCCAAGTGGGTCAACATATATTTTTCTAGCAAAACAGGATCACCTACTAATTAGAAGAAAAAAAAGAACAAAATGTAGCTACAATCATATAAATTCATAAGCAAAATTTAAAATTTGAGTCATTAATAACACCGTATTTCTCACCTGTTATTAACGATTATTATGATACTAGGTTGTTAAATTAACTCGGTTGCTATTCCAGTAGGTGATGTTTGTTAAGATAGAAACAACCTAGTCAGAATTATAGACTGGAATTAAGTTATGTAATTTCAGTTCAACTTACAGTGATTAAGTAGAAGGAATCAGCCTTGCATATATTATATGTAGGGAAAAATTATTCATAACATTTATACAAACTTATACTTTTAAATTATGTAGGAAACATGATCAAACTTCCTGTTATTTTTGGAATTTTACCCAATTATTTGAAGGTAAATCAGTGAAACTGACATACTGAATTTAATGTGACAAAAAAAGAGACTTGGACACAGTGAAAAACTACTTATTCAATACACAAATCGATCAAAAATGACAAGTGTATAGACTGAGGACAACATCTTTACTGGAGTTAGAACTGTTGTGTCTGACTGAGAAAACAAAACATTATATACACAATTATAATGCTATTCTTTCCAGTGCATGTGTACTATCTACATCACTATTGGTCATTCCCATGTTGGGGGATATAATTTGTTTATTAAACTGATCATGAAAATGCCAAGCTGTCTCTTATTAAGTGTGTTAATATTTATAGGTGTTGAGTTTATTTCTCCAGAAAATCTGTTGCTATTGTTTTAATAATAATCTCTTCTAATTCGTTTTCATAACAAACACCGAACATATTGTAGGTGAAACCAGCAGTGACATTCTATGTGGGGACAGAAAGGATTAAGCATGTTTCTAAGTGTAATGTTACTTTTGTCAGTTTACGTTTACTGACAATGTGCCACTTAAAAAGTAATATATTTAAAAGAAAGAAAATCACTAGTGTGCCTTAATAGGCACATAAGGCTGATGCTTTCAAACTCCATTTCCAGTTGCACAATAGGATGAACATGGTGACCTATTTTAGCTAGATGGGACACTAGTTAACCCCCAGCTAACACCAAGGTATTCATCATACAGCTGGGTTAACTGGAACAAATGGGGTAAAGCATATCACTCAAGAACAGAGTAACCATCTGACTACGAGTCAAAAGCATGAAACCACCGAGCCATGCATTGAATCTGACATATTGAGGATAGTTTAGTGCTTTTTTTAAATAACCTAAGTAAATAGTATTTTTTCATGAGTTAATATGTGTAATTAGAACCTTTTTCATGAGTTAGCGTGAGTAATTAATTTTATTCATGAATTGGCGTGATTAATTAGAGCCTTTTTCATGAGTTAGTATGAGTAATTAATTTTATTCATGAATTGGTGTGAGTAATTAGAACCTTTTTCATGAGTTAACATGAGTAATTAATTTTATTCATGATTTGGTGTGAGTAATTAGAACTTTTCTTAATGAGGATTATTATTCCTCTGACTTTCCCTACTTTTATTGCTTGTATTACTTATAAGAGAAATAGAATGAAGGTTTTATGTAATGATTTTAAACTTTAAAAACTGAATTTCATTGATTTGTAATGTTATCTGAAACATGATACCAGAAAAGCTTAAAAAGCATTTTAACAAACCTGAAATGAATTGGCGACTGTTTAATTTAACTTGCAGTAATATACCACTGGAAACACACGGTAATATGCCACTGAAATTTAGTTAGTACCTTCTTTTGTTTTAATTTAAACAACGTTATAATAAAACATTACTTATTTTGTTAATAGTATAAGTGACAAATGAAATATGGTTATTAGTATTTACTATTTTCTTCACAGAAAGTGATGATGCAGATAGTTTAAGAAACATGTAAACAAATGTTCTGAAATGATAACTATATACATTCCAAACCTCACTAATTTTACCACCAATACATCGAAGTGTTGTAGAACATCATCTGTGATAAATTCTCTATCGACCATCCATTTATTTGAGAGGTTTATTCCTTTTTAAGTATGTCTTTGATACAGACATTTGTATATTTTTGTAAAGTTCCCCAAATTCAGTATGTATTTTTGTAAAGTGCTTTATTAAAAAAAATTGAGGTGTATGTACTAATTATGTAAATTTAACGAGGGAGAGAAAAAATAATCTTATGTTATCTACATTTTTTTATTGATTAAAAATATGCATTAACATCTATAGCAGCTACTTTTTTGGTTAGTTTAATAAAAAATATATATTGTGAGCAGTGATTTATTCCTAAGGTAAAATATTCTGCAGTTTAAAAAAAAAGTTTGCATAAATAAATAAATCATATGTTGATAAAAACATGATAGTTACTACTTGGTATCATTTGTACAGTTTTTTTATAGTTGAAATAGAAACAAAAAATTCGGCACTTGGACTTTATTACAGCATAGTTTATACAAAAGCTTCACCATTTATTTTGTCTCAGTTATCCTCTCTTCACTGAGATATATTCAGTAACAAGAAACACAGTCTGTTTTATTATTTAAGCTAACAGTTTGGTTAACTTTAAGTATGATAATTTACACTCCCATTGCAAATATATCATTTTAAAGCTTTTTAAGTTGTTTCCAGTGGCATTGAAAATACAAAAGGTTGAACAATGACTATAATGTGTAGTCTTTTCAGAGTTGAGACATTTGTTTTCATTTTTAACAATTCTAAATGTTTATGTTTTGCTTACTGTATTTTTCAGTGTATAAGACCTACTCTTTTACCCCAAAATTTGATGTCAAAATCTGCTTGCATCCTATACACCGAAGGTATGAATAATATATGTATTATATACACAAGCCATGTGTAAATATATTTAATTAGGCATGCATAGTTTAGTTCAATTGAATGTGTTATTTATAACAATAGTAGTTTTTTTTCTTTTAAAAACATAACTATTT
>NW_013670121.1:0-10447 GCF_000517525.1 Limulus polyphemus | reverse complement strand
ATTTACTAGTATTTTCTTATTTTGGTGTTTTGAGCTCTTTTGTGTTTAGAACAATACATACTAATTTTTAAAGTATCAAATTGAATTTTTGTTTAATAAAAAATCTTTCAAATGCGACTGTAGTTTTTTTCCCCAAAACTTTGTCTTCAAAATAAAGGTGCGTCTTATATTCCGAAAAATACGGTAAATAATAGATGACTAATTTTAACTGTAACTGGCTAGTATATCCACAACTAAAATATTAAAAGGTGCTGTAATATTAGAGATCCAATTCCATTTAAAACCACAATGTGATACATCCTCAAGATTCAAGTCTGCTTAAGAATGAAAGAGGTGGGAAGCATGTGAAATATAATTACAACAGAAGTAATGTTAGGATTGGAAGCTTCTGTACGTACTGCATGTTTTAGGTAAATTTACTTTGTTGATTTGATATATAAAACTTCCTGCGACAGTTTCTCATTTTTTCACCAGTGGTATACATTGAAAGGTAGCTAGAGGTCACTTTGGATTTTCTTTTAGAATGCTGTATATAAATCTTTATCTTTGTAAAAAAAAATATACTGCTAGTGTGGGAGAAAGCCAAGCTTAAATTATTTGCTGCTATAACATAGTGCATTTTTTTCAAGTCTATCTTGATCAAAAGGCCTCTGATTGAACTGAAGCCTACGTTCTATTTTTCAAAAATGCAATTGTCTTAGACGACTTGAATTTCATATAGTACACTTTAGATGATTTCTCACATTTGTAAGTTGTATGAAAATAACGTTTAGACAAATGTCATCTCACTTCAATTCTCTCAAACGTTTTCTAGTCATTTGAAAGACATGAAGCTTTTATTTACTTAGAATCCAAACATGACATCTTTTTAATTCTGCTTCTGTTTGTATACATAATATATGTTGTAAGCCCTACAAGAATTATACTTTCCACAAAACACCAAGATGAGTTGTATGGAAGTAAAATGGATTTTTAATGTTCATATAGTTCTTGTTTACATATTTCTGGGATAAATATATTCATTATACAAAAATCGGTTTAGTTTAAGAGTATACTCAGTATTCTTGGTAATTTAAAGCCTCTTTACTATAAAAAACTTGAGGCTCAATATATTTAACACAAACAAAACTTAATGTACTAAAAACAAATCATTATCAATAATTTGCAAGATGGTTAACAAAAAAACATTAAATTGAGCTTTCTGAACACTAAAAAGCTTATACAATATTTTCCTAGTAAATTTAGGTATCAAACCACTTATAAAACTATAAAAATGCAAGTACAGTGAATCACTGAACAACAAGTGCTTGAGTATGGAAGTAGTTCATGCTTAGCTTAGATTGCATATAAATAATAAACTTTACAACAAACAATATTAAATCAGACAGTAGAACATTATAAAAGGAATGTACAGCACAAGGGACATTTTAAGCACCTACAATAAACAAAATCTGACTAAATCATCAACAAAGACAACAAAAAAAGGTTTCATTAATTATAGTTTTTGAACAACAGACAAAATTAAATTCACTATTTTACTCCTGAGGATCGTTTCATGATAATTAACCTTATAAATTTCAGGGTTATTTGGATATGTTGAATAGCTTCACTTTAAGACTGCTTCTCCCCAATGAAGAAAGAGTCCAAAATGTTGTCTTCAAATTAGACAGAAGTAGTCCATAAGATAATAATGATGTGTTTATACACACAACAGGATTAAAGCTCTAATGCTCAAAGAAACAGTCAAACATTATCTGTTATATTTACCTTTAATTCTGTCTTCTATTAGATATAAAGTTGATAATTTATTTCTAGCTTGAACTTAACATTGTTTTACTGAATATTTTACCCTTTTTTGTGAGAGGGAGCACAATTCTTCTACCAGATTAACAAACATTACCTTCTGCTTAATGTAATAGCTAAAATCCTCTGTATGATGATGTTTCAAAGAAAAGTGCATAAGATAGTGCCTCTCTTGTTTGAACAATTGTGACACAAGTTTTGGCAATTCAAGTAGCTTTCCTTTGGGGGGGGGGGACTTTCTTCCTTCAAGTTCGATCACTCTGGAATGGTATACAAAATTAGGCAAGACAGAACCCCATGCTCTGAGCAATTTCCAAACAAAATATCTAGCAGTATATAATCAGATAGATACAACTGGAGAACATTTTTGAAGTTTGTGTGCCTTACCAATGACTTCAATATTTGTTTATGTAATCCTACCAAATCAAGGTATAATAAACACACTGTTGACCAGCTCTGCCTCTAACAAAAAAAAGTAGCATATATTCTGACAATCTCAGATTCATTTATTAACACTTCAATGCACTGCACCTGAAAATCCATCAGACCATAAATACTAGGTGTTACTATGAATTGTAAGTGAATATTACATTTCAAAAAAAAAAAGAAAGGGGGAGGTGTTGCCATGTTTCGGTATTTTTCACAATAGATTAAATAGAATATGTAATGAGTTTAGATATATGTATACATTATACAAAAAACAAAATGCAACCTGTCTGTTTACTAGTGAATATAAGCTTTTCCTTTTGTGATTTAAGTGAATTTTATCCCTTTAATATCCATATTCTGCCACCGACAACTTCCATAATGATACTAACTTCTGTAGTAAGAATGCTCTTATAAAGTAAAAAATATTTTTCAGAGACATGTATGTCTCATTGTTATTTACTAAAGAACCTGGATGAAAAAGATAAAACTCAGAGATGTAACATTTGTATTCTAACCACAAAAAAACACTACAGTGAAATACACAAACAGTCATTCATACTACATTTGATTCTAGTTATTAACTAACCAAAAAATATATATGAACCTAACAGACAGTGTAATCTCTCAATTCCAACATTATAAATACACAATTTTGAACTGAAGATCAGTAAAATCTATCTTAAATAAGACGAAGATCATGAGAAACATTACAACTAGACAAGAAAAAAATGTACCATATTTTTGTTACTCAAAGTAATTTTCTAGGCTCACAATTTCTAACTAATGTTTCAAAATACAAATTTACATTAAAATTAATCCCTACTGTAGTGTTTAATGTAAAGATGTATGAAACAGAGAACATGTACAGAAAAATTCTGAACAATGGTACAGTTTTTAAATCAAAAATTCAAAACAACTACGCAACAGGTAACAACCATCATTATTAAACATAATTGATAGAAACAACAGTTACAAAAGAACTTCAAAATGGAATCTGACTATCACTTAACAAAATAAAACAAGTCTTCAATGTACAGTCAGGAATCTCAGTTCCTTCTCCTTTAAGACACTGCTCAATGCCTTATACCCACCAAAGGATTTCTTAGGTTTGCCTCATTGATAAGTAGTGTGTGCCCCTAATTCCACATTGAAAGACGAGTTTCCAGCAGTTATCTACATCTATTTGTGAACAAGTTTCTATCAGTTATCTACATCTATTTGTGACGAGTTTCTAGCAGTTATCTACATCTATTTGTGACGAGTTTCCAGCAGTTATCTACATCTATTTGTGACGAGTTTCCAGCAGTTATCTACATCTATTTGTGACGAGTTTCCAGCAGTTATCTACATCTATTTGTGACGGTACATAATAATAATAAATGATAATGAACACTCCAGAAAAACAACTGATGTTCATGCATTTCATCATTCATAACAAAGTTCTGTTCTTGTATTCAAAAATTAATCTAACAGTTTAGGAGCAAATAATTGCTTCATTATTTTTTTATGAAATCATAACAAGGAAGATTAACAATTCTACAGTAATTCAACAACTCCCCAGTTGTATTTGATAAAATTTTGTTCTTGTAATCTATATATGAAAAACTAACATACTTGGCAGGTAATTTAGTATACCAACCAGTTCGTTTATCAAAAAGAATATATATATATATATATATATATACTGTATTGTCAACAATTCCCAATATTTTAAACAAAACCTTTCCTAAGAAGTATATACTTATTAAAACAACACTTAAAAATTGAAAGTACAAAGAATGGGAAACCTAAAAAAGTTTAACACATTAGAAAGTACAAACAAAAAAAATTGTAAGACTTAGCTACATTAATTTACGAGCACTGTTACAAACATAAAATATTTGATAACCATAAAATGTTGCAATAAGAGAGTCTAAACAATAAAGTTCCACTTTTCACATAACAAGGGCATCTTTTCTAATTAAAGCCTGGTTGAATGTTTGTCAAGACTAATTTAACTTCAAAATGCCAAAACTCTGGAAGTTTGTTGTGAAATACACAGATTTCCAATAACTGAAAAATGAGCATAAAACTTGAAGAAAATTATAATAATTAAAAATAATTTTTCTGCTAACAACAGAGCCACTGAACAAAATAAAAAATGACTTGACTATCTTGGATAAATTGAGATTGGTCAGATTTAAACTAATGAACTAACCAAACAATCACAATAATAAATAAAGTCTGCCAAAAGAGGAATCACAAATGCACATTTTACTATCAAAGGACACTACATGCTACATTTATTAACCTCTTCCACGATTTGCCCAAAATAACTTGGGTACCCTCTGTGATTCAAAAAATATTTGCTCAAGTTAATTTGAACAAACAATTTCTCTATTTTTAATTATTTGCCCTAATTTATTTTCATGTTATCATTTATTATTAGGGATGCATGGGTACCTGCCCAGATATTCGTCCTCGGCCGTGTATTGGGCTATCCGATAACACTCGGCTCCGGCTGAGTGTCGGTGTTAGGCATCTAAGTTCTAATATTTGTGGCAACTAATGTGGTACTGAAAGTTACAGTCAATAATTGGTTTAGTTTAAAAAAAAAAGTGTTCCGAGCAACAAAGACTGACCACCCACTGAAAGTCGGGGATTCAGAGAACAACAGAGGTTAATAACGGGCATGGGGTTAGAAGCGGGGAAGGTGGGGGTTTGAGAAATTGGAGCTAGACACTGAAAGTTGAAAGTAAAACTTGAATGTTCTGTTGGTGATTAATCGGTTAAACATCAATTTTGTTTTTGTTTCTAATTTTTGTGTATGTTGTTGTGTTTTGTTTTGTTGTTGTTTTTTTTTGGGGGGGAGAACCCTGTTCCAGTTGACACCTAGCCGAAGCTTAGTGACCAGGTATTTGGCCAAATTTTACTCCCAGTGTAATCCTATTTATTACAATCAGTGCTTGCTACATGGCACTGGAAATGCTGTTTGTGCTTATTGCTATTGGATTTACTTCAAATTACGGATCATAAACACTGGAGAAAAGTATTCTTGTTTGTTTTACTGTAGCTTCATTGGAATGATATATATATACTGTGTATAAATCCAGATGTATAAAAATATTTATCAAGTATATTTTCAACAGAAATATAATATAATAATAATAATAACAAATCATGAAAGAACTTTTGTTTCATTATTATTTGAGCCAAACAAGAATATATTTTACCAGATACAGAAAAAAATAC
Source organism: Limulus polyphemus (assembly GCF_000517525.1). Classification (NCBI taxonomy): domain Eukaryota; kingdom Metazoa; phylum Arthropoda; class Merostomata; order Xiphosura; family Limulidae; genus Limulus; species Limulus polyphemus. The sequence goes on along the minus strand of NW_013670121.1, from coordinate 4,984 downwards.
ACACGTATTTATTATATTTCAAACATCACAAATTTTCCAATGTACAGTTATTTCTATAGCAACGTTGTGAAGCCTGTTTCCTCTCAACTTTACTATGTACTTGAAACTACAGATAATCTCACTAAGAAATACTGTTCCATTCTACTATATTATACAAGATACAATATAAATACTGAAATAAACTAGAAATTCCATCTTGTTGAGAAAAATACCAAACTCCATCAGATGCCAAAAGAAAGGTTTGGTCTCGATTAAAATATACTTCTGAGTATTACTTTGATCACCTGAAAAAGTTTTCCACATCTGACTAGACTCACAGCACTATCAAACTGTATTTGAGCCTTTCAGACATTAAGGTTTCTTTCTAGAGATGACTGTTCCTCACCACCAGCAACATCCAATAACTAAATCTAACAAACGTTGATTGACATCAGTGGTGACACTTTCTCCTATACAACACTTTTTTTTTTTAAATTACAAATTAGCAAGTTATAAATGAATGTTTTAAAATCTGAAATAATTGCATTAATCCACAAGACAAATACAAGCGATATTCAATATGCATATAATGTGAAGGCAATAAAATATTGTTGTACATAAAGAAATGTGTGAACAATGTTGGAACGTTTAGCTTAACAATAAAATGTTACAATTTAGCAAACCAGAGCTACACTAAATCAAACCAACAAATGTGACATATCTAAATTTTGGGCAATAAAAAGCCTGGTTAAATAGTAGTCTTGGGGTGTGAAAGAACTACTTTAACAGGAAAACTTGGATGTTGTCATTACTGGGGTGTGAAAGAACTACTTTAACAGAAAAACTTGGATGTTGTCATTACTGGGGTGTGAAAGAACTACTTTAACAGGAAAACTTGGTTGTTGTCATTACTGGGTCTTGAGACATGAAAAATATCCTTTACTGGTAAAGAGAATATTAGGGAAGTTTTTTATTCATGATAAACCATTTGGCTGGCAAATATGTTAAGTAAACTTGAATATTTCCAGTGTGAAACTGATAGAAACTCTACAAGTCTATTATTTCTTCCTAAACGTGTGTAAAACTTTAACTCCTTTATATTTTATGATGTCGTGTCTTTATAGCAAAATAGGGACATCAGTGCTTACAGTGGTGATCCTCGTAGTGTCGTAAAGTTAACCACTTCAAGTAGCTTTTTATAAATAAATATTGTTGATAACAAGAAACAGGACTAAGGTTGATCATGATACTGACGTTACATTTCTATGTCGAGGAGGTTGATCAATCATTCTAATATTAAGTAGGATATGGTGAGTAATGACAACACCAAAGTTCTCCTGTTAAAGTATTTCTTTCACACCCCAGCAATGACAACACCAAAGTTCTCCTATTAAAGTATTTATTTCACACCCCAGTAATAACAACACCCAAGTTTTCCTGTTAAAGTACTTCTTTCACACAGAGGTTATTATTCTGTGCAAACTAGACAACAACAACAAAAAAATCAAAATATTTATCAACACAAGTGATTAGGAAATCATAAGCCTCACTTTAGAATTAATAATTTTGTTTTACTACAATGATACATCTCCATTTATATATAAAATGCCACCTAAGAACTTGATTGTTTGTGTGGGTCAATACCATCAAAGTTTTAGAGATGAATCAAATAACTTGGAAATAGTTTACCAAGTTGGAATGTCTAGAAGGGACTTGGAAAAAAAAACCACCAATCAACTCTAAGGATCATATCAATATACAAACAGAAGGTGAATTAAGAGTTATCTATCTTTTTTCATTTACAGAGATGCCAACCCCAATTGATAACAAATAGGGAATACCAGCCTGAAAAAAAAAAACAATCCTAGTAATCACAATCGTAGTAGAAAAATGGGAATGATTTAGTTTTGCAGTTGCTTTTTCACCGCAAATAATGCTGATATCTGAAAGTAAAGCACACAAAATGCATGATTCTTCACTTACTTCAGATACTTTAATGCACAACCAGTTGACTGTATATTTAGACCTCAATTTTTTGCAACACCCATGCTTGGCAGGAGTTCAGTATCAGAATGCCATTAGTAATATTGTTGTAGTTAATGTTGTTTTTATTACCTTCAGTTTACTTTTCGTTAGCTATTAGACTTGCTGACATTTGTTTTTTTTCTATTGATTTATTTGTGTTCTGATATTTTCTGGTCTTAGAGTTATGTCCAATATGCCATTAGAGTTCCATATTGGGATTCAGTTTCTTACATTGTAATTGTGGCTGATTCTCTATTTTATTTTCACCTTCACTTCAAGGATATCACTTAGGTAGTATACTTATCAAGGAATTTTACTCTGTTTTAAATTTCTCTGTTGTGAGGGTACATCCTGATATAGGACTCTCTCCCCTGTGTCCTTATTTACGTACACATTCTTGAATGGGTGACTTTCGATTCAACGTCTTTCCAATGACACTAACATGATTATCCTAACTCCTCAATGGACTTACTATCAATATGATTTCTAATTGGCTGATATTTTATTCACTGTTACAAAACATTTTAGTCTGATTGGAATACAGCATCTAAAATAAAAATGCTTAAATGACTATGATCTCAATGGTATGGCTATTTCATTTCGTCCCCAATAACAAATATATTGGGTTGTATTATACCAAACCAACAACACATAAAATAAACTGGGAATTGTAAGAGAACGATCATAATGGTGAAATCTGGAGTTAAGAATGAGTAAAAGTATGATCATAATGGTGTAATCTGGGGTTAAGAAATGAGTAAAAGTATGATCATAATGGTGTAATCTGGGGTTAAGAAAGAGTAAAAGTATGATCATAATGGTGTAACGTGGAGTTAAAAATGAGTAAGGGTACGATCATAATGGTGTAATCTGGGGTTAAGAAAGAGTAAAAGTACAATTGTAATGGTGTAATCTGGAGTTAAAAAAGAGTAATGGTACAATCTTAATGGTGTAATCTGGGGTTAAGAAAGAGTAAAAGTACAATTGTAATGGTGTAACTTGGAGTTAAGAATGAGTAAAGGTGTGATCATAATGGTGTAACTTGGAGTTAAGAGTGGGTAAGGGTATGATCTTAATGGTGTAACTTGGAGTTAAGAATGAGTAAGGGTATGATCTTAATGGTGTAACTTGGAGTTAAGAATGAGTAAAGGTGTGATCATAATGGTGTAACTTGGAGTTAAGAGTGGGTAAGGGTATGATCTTAATGGTGTAACTTGGAGTTAAGAATGAGTAAGGGTATGATCTTAATGGTGTAACTTGGAGTTAAGAATGAGTAAAGGTGTAACTTGGAGTTAAGAAAGAGTAAAAGTACAATTGTAATGGTGGAACTTGGAGTTAAGAAAGATTAAAGGTATGATCATAATGGTGTAACTTGGAGTTAAGGATGAGTAAGGGTATGATCTTAATGGTGTAACTTGGAGTTAAGATGGGTAAGGGTATGATCTTAATGGTGTAACTTGGAGTTAAGAATTAGTAAGGGTATGATCTTAATGGTGTAACTTGGAGTTAAGAATGAATGGTATTTGTATAGAACTTGACAGGAAGATAATGTAGAAGATAAAGTTTGTTTTATAGCAATGAATTAAAAATTTCTACTAGTAAACAATATGGTTATTCCAAAATGAAAGTTAATTTCAAAAATAATAGACTAAAATAAAAAAGGGTAGAATCACTAAATTGAAATAATGAAGGTACAGAAGTCAGTCAAATGTGTTTACAAAGCCATTGAAAATCCACAAAGTATTCACTGCTTTACTGGTAATTTATGAAGTAAAATGTGGTTATAAAAATTGAGTAAGTTGTGGGTATTAAATCAAATGTCATAAAATGAATATTTTATTTTGGGACAGAGGCACAGCACCTCTGTAGTGATTCAGTGACAAACAAGTAGATATGCTGAAGACTAGGGAAAAGGTTAAGAGTATAAACTATAACTAACCAAGAAAATAATCTACATTTGTGTTATGAAAACATTACTATGAGACTTTATAAAAAATTCTACCTTTAAGTTTTTAAATAGCTCATCTCAGGACATACACGCTGTAAGATTTTAAAACTATTTTTTGTGCTTTAGTACCATTTTATCACCTAATAAAGAAAACTACTTGTCAGATACTAGTCTCACGTTCCGTCATTGTTACGGGTTTATCCTTCAAAAGCCTGGATGCTACTTCTACAGGATATATGGGTACAGAATTTGTAGAATATGCAGGCGAGTCTCTCACTGAGCTATCCTGTATGACAGACATTTCACTGGGGTATCCAGTAGATGAGAGAGGTATGTCATTTTCATTGGGAGCTCCAGTCAGAATAATGGTCGGTTTCACATTCCAGGCTTGTTTAGGTGAAGCGCGTAGTTGTGGTCTTACAGTTTCGTTCAACCTCTGCTTTACACAAAATTGTAATATGCATCAGTAAAAAAAATTAAAAAATCAAAGTTAAAATAAACTATTTAAACATACTTTAAAAAATAATGTACACCAGATTTATTACAAGGTGATCTACATATGCCATTTTGAACAATCACCGTTTAATATGCTCTCCACATACAATGCTCCACTTACATCATTCACTGTAAAGATATCTAGGTATGGCACTACTTGAATACATGTATGTAAGCTAAGCATTTTTTTTTTCATACTGACAAGAATATTATAGTGAAATGTTTGAGTTAAGTAATCATTGCAAAAATAATTCAGGAAAGGCATTACATTTGGCAGAAAGACACTCTGAATTAAAGAACCTTGGTACTTGTAATGTATGGTTCTTGATCATCTAATGTTTAATTTTCTATTACCTTCTCAAAGATAAGCTGAAGATGAAGAGAGTATTACTGACATGACAACTACATGTAATAGGTGTTTATATTGTTGATTGTCAAATTTGTTAGTTTTTAAACTCAAAGCTACACAATGGGTTATCTGTGTTTCATTTATTATACTTTTTGAACAGGATTTATGATGCTGTTCTTTAATTTTTT
>NW_013670120.1:87225-88999 GCF_000517525.1 Limulus polyphemus | reverse complement strand
AGAGCGGAAGTCACGCGACGCTGGGAGCATGCGCGCTGGAGTTTCTGAAAGGATCACGAATTATCGGGGAGGCCCTAGTTTGTTCGAGGATCATGATTTATCGAGGAACCTCGCGAATGTCCGAGTATTTTCCAGGCGCCCTCTTTTTTAGTACATAAGCCCGGCAATTAAAGCCAGCGATGGATAGATATGCAGATAGATTGTAGATATAGATAATTCAGTTAAGCGAACAGTAGACATTGTAAGTAAGGTGTATGAACCACTGTGATTTATAGCGTGTGTTATAAAGGTTGTTAAGTTTAAAGTGACTGTGGAAATTTTATGTATTACAAAGTTGTATCGAGAGAATAAACTAATTTTAATTGAGAATGGACTTGTATCGCTGAAGTTCCTCGGAAAGAATTTCATCGGAAATTAACAAATTTATATTTAATAAACCAATTAGTTTCTGTCTTCCCTGTTATCATTTTTGTATATATTTTGGAAACGGGTCTATCTTGAACTAAAAGCAATAGCTTTTAAAAAGTTTCCCAATATATTCCACATCAATTTTAAACTCATTGTCCCGATTCATTAATGAAAGATCCGGCCTCATAGCCTCAAAATTGGTTTTCTGAAAGTTAGGTACCAAAATTTTCATTTTTTGTCACAACGTGTTGCAAAACATTAAACCTATTTATGCAATGATCACTATTCCCTAGAGGTTCACTTACTTCAACTCTTGCAGTCATATCCTCATTACTGGTTACAAGTTATCTTTCTAAAAAGAAAACACGAATAATAAACAGTAGTGAATAGACGTGCAGTATGCACCGGTGAAAGAAAAACTTAAGTAACTTACTTAAGCACCTTATTAAGTTCAAACTGAGAACGATGAAAAGTACATAATTGTTTTTTCTTTTCTTTTTTTACATATTAATTAGGGAGTGGGGAGCTTACGCATAATACAGTCCCGTACTACGAGCTCCTTATATTCAGAAGGATATTGAATTGTTGGAAATTATTAAAAGGGGCCTAGTAGAATAACATCTGGAATAAACGATTATCATTCGAGCATTTATTAAGGTATTTAAAATGATTTCTGTTGAAAAAAAAAGAGAGAATTAGAGGGTCTCTGACTGCAGTGTTTAAGGTTATTAATGAAATATATAGTATCAATGCATCATCTTTTTTTTCATACTTTATAGTAAGAATGGTAGTAAAAAGGACACACACATTTAAATGTTAGCAGTGTAGGAGCCATTTTCATTTAAGACAGTGTTATTTTTCTAACATGTTGTTTGGCCTTCGGAGGGTGTTGCTTTCAGATGCGATATATGTAGTAAATTTATGTGAGTTTAAGGGAAGGTTTGATAAATATTCGAATCATAAGGGCTAGCTTTAAAGTTACTTTAAAGACATGGTTTAGTTTAATGGATGGAACAGCATAGATGGGCCAAGAGGCCTCTTGTTTCCTTAGATGTTAAGTCATATGTTATGCTGTAAACCAGACATTCCCAACCTGGGGTACATGTACCCCCAGGATTACATTTACACTTCTCAGGAGGTACATAGGGGTCTGAAAGTATAACCATGGTTTACACTTTACATGGTGTTTTAATCTACAATCAGACAAAGAGAGCAAAGTGGCTCACATAAATATACGCTCTTTAAACAAAAAGTTGTGATCATGGTGAACGTTGTAATTTTTGGTTTTTGATGCGAAACTCGTACAGACGGGTTGCTGAACCTGCTATTCGAGCACTACTGTTATTTCCATCAACATGCCTTTGTG
>NW_013670120.1:65609-86538 GCF_000517525.1 Limulus polyphemus | reverse complement strand
CATTTTCAGCGCTGTTTGGGATTAAATCAAAACACAGATCAAAGCTCAAAACACCTGAACATGATCTTCGTTGTGCAGTTGCTTAAGTTTCCCCTCGTATTAATGAACTTGTTGCCAAAAAACAGGCTCAGCCATCTCACTAGTATTTGTATTTATATAAATTATCTTAGTATCAAAACAATATACTAAGATAATTTATAAATTCACTGAGTTCAATTTATCGATGTTATCAATACTGTAAGATGTTTGTTTTTAATTATGCACAAAGCTACACAAGGGCTATCTGTGCTCTGCCCACCACGGGTATCGAAACCCGGTTTCTAGCGTTGTGAATCCGCAGACATACCGCTGTGCCACTTGGGGCTACTGTAAGATCCTTATGCAGTCAACACATACAGATTTCATAATAAAATCAATATCATTTTATCAATTTTTGATCCTTAATTTTCAGGAGTACATGGGAACCTGTCAGAAAGTCCAAGGCCAAGGGGTACAGAGGAACAAAAAGGTTGGGAATCCCTGCTGTAAACACATCAACAAAATAATTTATTGAAATTCAACATGTGGGAATATTAACTAGAGGACGCTGTAGTAATTATTGCTTCTACTTCCGTGTGTATGATGTTAACTACCTAGTACAGTGTACGTTATCGATATTATTAACTATTAAGTTGTTTCCTTTAGGCTAAAATATTTTTTTAAAAGAGTACTTTAAGAAATTTTATTCCCATTGAAGTATTAACTACTAACTTTAGTAGTAAAATAGTCACCATGCAGCTTAGTCTAGCACCAGCACTCTATCAGTATCGGCGTAAACTTCCTATTAGTATTACTAAATACTACTAGTACTATCACTGTAAGAGACAGTAATACTAATACTAATAGACCGCTCTACACGATTTGCCCCAAACGTAATAATAATACTAATAATTCAGTACTACGTTTGGCCTATTTATGATAAGCATAGTAATTAATATACGTCTCTGGCATAACCAGTCACTCATAGTCATATTATTACACTGTAAATGTAATTTACAGTGATACAAATAGTAACTATGCCAAAACTTATTTTTCTGGACACTGGAACTTGCATCTGCTTCAGCACTTTTAACAAATAAGATTTTAATGGTGAGGGGTACAAGAAAAGAGCGGTGGTAAGCTTTTCATTTAATCTGTGAAAGTTTTGACGTTCCTGTAACTTTTAAGTTTAACCACATTAAGTTACAAACTTAGGTTAACATTTTCATGCGAGATCAAACAGCGGTGCTGCTTTTTGTGAACAGTTGGGATGAATCTATGATAGTATCCTGCAAAACCTAAAAATACCCACACATCAGTGACAGTAGTACTAGTACTAGCATAGACACATTTTGTGTTTCCTCTAACTTCACAGTATTTTGGGTAGTTGTGCCATTACCTACAATGAACCCCAGGTACTAAATTTTAGACTTAATCAAATTGACACTTTATTAGGCATACTGTTTAGGGTGACCAGGTTTTGTTGGGATAGCCCTGTTTTTTGGTAGTTTGTCCCAGTGACCTTACAAAAGTTCTTGGAACACATAAAATATCCCAGTTTTTGAATAAGGACATCAAACTGTCATGTTGAATCATAAATGTAATAGGCCTACTTGACTTACTCCTTGTTGTAACATGTACTCTCTCTGCTAAACACTCGAAAGCTCCATCTATGTTTGTTAAGAAACCCAGATCTGAATGTGGAAACAGTTAAGGCAGTGTTCTTGGTTAAAACACACTTTACACTGTCATGTACTGAATTTTATGACTATTTAATTAAATAACAGATCTTCTAAGTTCCATTAATTCTTAACAAAAATGTCTTAAAAAGTTTAAAAGTAATACCAAAACCTAAAAGTTGTATGTTTGAAAATATTATGGATTCTTAAATAAATTCAGATATGAAGTACCTATTTTAAAATGAATTGGATGAAGTGAATAATTAGATTTCTTGGATGTATAATTTGACTACTTTTGCTCATTTGTTTCGTCTTATCACCAAAAAAGTAGTCAGTTATTTCAAAAACAATGCCAATGTTAATATATTGGAAATAAATTTAAAGAATTTCAAATTTGTAATAACCATTTTTGAAATTAATCATTTTAATTTAGTTTGATGATTGAATTATCAAGATGAACCAATAGGTCCCATGTTGTCTCAAAATATTATGTTTTATATCAGTTTTGTGGTTTGGAAATCTGGTCACCCTAATACTATTTGGCTTTATGACATTGTTTGGTTGCAGAATAGATTGGGCTGAAAATGAAAATATCATTATTATATGTCCAGATGTAATCATCTTTGTCTCTGAACATTTCATACTAGATGCTGTAAAGTAGCTGGTATTTTTTTAGGCCAAATGACATGCAAATATACACAAATAATCCTTCCTTTTGAAAGGCAGTTTCAGATATGTCCTCAGTCATTGCAATTTGGTAATATTCTTGTGTCAGATGAAATATGGATGTATATAGTGTACTTTTCCAACTATTTATATCATAGATTGAATACCAGGCATGGAATAGACATTGTTCTTTGCCTATTTAAGTTCCATTAATCCACACATTCTTATGCATTGACCATCCTTTTTCCTCTTTGCATACAATAGGTGCTGCCCAAGCATTCTGTGATGGTCACATTATTTCTTGCTGTAGCATTCTCTCTAGTTCTAATGATACTACTTTAAATTTGTCTGGCACACAGTAAGCTTTTAATCTCATTGGAATCATGTTGATAAAGCTAATCTCATGTTTCATTTGCATTGTTTTACCAGGTTTATCATGGAATACTTTAGGAAATCCTGTAGATCTGTATATTGGTCTTCTACTCTTCAGTTAGTCTATCAGTGAGCTACCTATATCCCCTATCTATAGATTATTAAAGTCAATTGCAGTCAGAAAGGCTGCACAGTACCCTCAGGCTGACACTCAAGGTATGTTGATGTGATATCAAGTTAGATTCTTTCATTTGGCAGGAGGTAAAACCCTTTCGATTGATGTATTTGACCACTCCCAAGGCTTCATCAATTAATTTACTCTAATCGTGCTTAAAAGAATTTCAATTTGAGGGTAGACTGGTAGAGATCCTGATGAGTAATAAAATTGAATCAAGTATATGCATGCCCTATGCTTGGTATTGTTGGCACACAAAAATATAAATAATAAACAGGAAAAAAAGGTCTCGTAGATTAATTTACTCTAATTCTGCCTAAACGAATTTCAAGTTTTGCAGTAGTTGAGGATTCTATCTTGTTTCATACTTGAGTAATAATTTTGATGCATTCACATATCTTCTCAGTGATTATTTATTCCACAAGTCTACTTCTAGAAATAAGTGCCTGTGCATTTGGTAAGTCAGATGGAAGGATTTGTTTGTTAATGCTTGGACATTTTAGATATTGGCAAAAGTTTCTGCTCCCAGCCTTTTACATCTCTTTCAGTTTTGTAACCCTTTACATCAGAAGTACTGACTTGTAAGGTATTAGCAACAACCTTGTGGAATGCTTTTATATTCATTCATGCCTCCACTGTTCTCCTGACTCCTTAGCCATCAAAATACAGGTGATAGTTTATTTCTTTTTTGGCATGATTGTTTTTAAATTACAGTAGACCACTCACACTAGTAGCACTCAAGATGGCTTTACATCGATCCAGCAGTACATCAGTAAGACCAGATGATATCCATTATAAGACACTACACCATCTCTTCTCTGCTTCTTTTAGTCATCTTCTGACTGTTTTCAATTGACCTAGGAAGAAGAAACATTTTGAATTTTATAGCATCAAGCTATTATTATTCCTTTTTCAAGATTCCTTCTAGTTATATATTGCTTTGTCTAGCTGTCTGTGTAAGATTTTGGAAAAGATGGTTAATGCTTGTCTTGTTTGGTTCCTCAAATTAATATCCTGTCTAATACCCAGTGCTGATTTTTCATTCTATGATTTACCATGAACTACTTGATTTGACACCAGAGAAGCCTTTCTTAAGAGGAACCATCAGTTTTCTGTATATATATATATATATATTATCATAAACAGGCTTATAACACCATGTAAGGTTCAGAATTTTATGTAATCTCCATTATTATAGGTTGTGTGACCATTTGCTCATTTTTATTTATAACTTTTTAAGAAAAAGATCATTCTGAGCCCAGTTGGAATCAACACTATCCTGTACCTATAGCAGAAGCTTGAAGTACTTCATGGCTGTATACAGAGTGTCACCCTTTTTGCATTAATACCAATGCCATTTCTAAACAACTTCCTCTAACAATTGCAAACAGCTTCTGTGTTGATGAATTTCAGATTTCATGTCAGTTGTTGAATATGAACATTATCTCTAATCAGCCCTGCAAGTGGTTTTCAATTTTCACCATCCAAAACTGATTGTGTGCACATTTTCTACCAGTCAGGTTTGCATCCTGATCATAACTCCATTTAAGAGGTGCATAGATTCTTGTGGTAAATGATATTTTATTCTTTGAACTTCTATTTGATAATAAATTTATTTTCTGTTCTACAAATAAAGCAGCCAAGTGTACAAGAGCATTGAACATACTCTGCTTCTTCTCATTCATCTTTTGGGGAGTGAATAAATGCTGTATGTTCAAGATCCATTGTGCTAATATTGAATGTAAGCTAGATTAATGGTCTCAATTTTGGCTCTGCACAGTGGGCTTTCAGTGCTTCTCCAGCCCATAACTTACATATATTGTTTTCAACAGCCACTTCCCATTTTATAGTTACAACTATCTTTGCAGTATGCTGTGAAACTTCAACCACTGCCACAGCATTCCACCTCTCAATGTGCCTTCATATCCTGGTGGGCTTTGCTCTTTGGCCTTCATATACAGAGTTGAATGAGATTGGCTTGACATTGGAGACAATGCCTAACCTGAACATCATTCACTACCATCCACCTGATATCTTTCTTTGAATATGAGGGCAATGTAACACGTGTCACCATTTCCCACATTTTACTTTTATGCCATTACTATTCTATTCAACAGCAACACCATTTTAGAAATGTTTAGGCCCATGGTGTCTATTTAACATTGGGAATTTTTGGGGGAAATGATTACACTCCAACTTCAATTTATTTAATTTTTGAACTGTACTGTAAAAGAAAAGTCCAATATATTGTCTTAATTTTATCTTGAATGTTTCCTCTTTTTGTTTATTGTTCTAGTACTTCTATATGAATAGATATGTGATAAAATAATTTGTTAAAATTCCCCTCTTTTTTTTTTTTTTGCTACTCTAAAGAAAGACTGTTGAAACATTTGGCAGGTTTTTAACCTTTTGGTTTTAATGAAATTATTTTAACTTGTGTTTTAAACTAGTTTTTTTTTCATGTATCATTAAAAAGGTTTATAATGTTAACTACCCAGTCTTTTTAACTGTCCTTTACATTAGGTTTTTATATTGTATGCCACTCTTTTTTTAAAAATCAATCTTTCTTAAAATTTTCAAGTGTGTGTATATCTGGGACCATTGCTATCTAGCTCAAGCAACTTCATCATGAATATTAAAAGTTTTCTCCATCCAACCTTTCACCTTTCATGTTTTCTGCTGTATGGACTGGCAATTTACTATTATGAAATTGTCCTGACTATACCGCCCAGGAAACCACAGGGAAAGTTTGCAGGACATTTGAAGTTCCTTACATACTGGAATGTTGTAAGTTTTTATACATGCTTAATGATGCTTTACATTCAGAATTTACCTAATTTTTTGGCACCTTCTTGGAATTTATCCATAAAGAAGCAAAAAACATTCATTTATAAAGTCCATTTACAAATACAGTGTTTTAAATAGTTTGTTACAAGTTCAGTATGGTTTCATTTATAAGAAAAAACTTCAAAAATGGTGTCATATTTAGAAATTAAAGCAAACTTCTCATTAACAAACTCTTACAATTATTACATTTAAGAAATATAAATTTTTACTTTTAAAAGTATATTAGTCTGTTATTCAATGATGAAACTTGGTATTAAGAAATTATGACAAAACTTCCACCTCAATTTCTCTATTTATTGCTTTTTCTCACATTTATATGAAAAATGAATAACAAAAAAATTTTTTCTTATCATTACTACTAAGGTAATATTAACATTATTCAATCAAGATTTGATATTAATTTTGTATTAGTGATCACATTTTAACATTTATGTCCAATGTTTTACATACTCTGTCTTAATACTTTGCTTTCCTCTGTAATATAATACTTTGCAAAAGTATAATAAGAAAAAATTCAGTGTTTAGTATAATACTGCCAAGTTGCATAATTTCAACTTCAAAAACAGTCCAATGATCACAATCAATTATATTTTGCTACTTCAAACAAATTAAATCAGTTTTACTACTATATCAGGAATAACTGGATTCAGCCTTACTGGCCAAATGTAGTAACATTTATCAAGTCCTTGACTATCTATGGAATGAGTTTATAGTGTGTACAAAATATATGCTCTTTAATGTTTACGTTAGAAGATGATTCAAAAGATAAATGTTCACTAGTACAAGTTTTTCTCCTTTTCAGTTTATATTGTTTGACTAACAACTTCAATAAGGTCTTATTTTTAACCCAGAAAGATCTTTAAATCTATTTACCACCATCTATGCCATTTGAAAAAGTCTCTTTCAAAATTAATAGTTTCAAAACTTTGTATCTGTTTGGTTGAATAACTCGTTCAATATGTGATCTTTATCTATGATAAATTCATACATCTATGTAGCCAATTGATCTTTACTTGTTACAGGTTTAGGCATACAAACTGTAATATATTAGCTATTATGTGTACATATAGACTTGAAATAGGATATAATTAAATGTCATATACATTTTTATTACTAGCAAACAGTCTTGTTTGTATGTATTTTTTGTTCATTGTTTGAGGTGAGTGAAATATTGATCTTTTCTCTTCTCCAGATTTGATATTTTGACCTTTCCCTTCTTCAGATTCTTCAGTTTGTGGTGTTTGGTTTGTGTTTCATCTCTGATGTCATTCCAAAGAATTCTTTATTTGCATTTATGATCTTCAAGACATAGTAGTGTACTGAGCTAAGCCTTTAATCTTCAAATTTTGCAACTGCCAACTTTAAGATCTAGATCAAATCCACGAGGTTACATTGCTATTTTACTCTACAGTAGTTTACTTAGTGTCAAAAGGTATAAATTAGGTAGGGTAAATTCCAAGAAAAGAAATGAATTTTTTTTTAAATACATACATTCCCAACAGGAAGAGCCAATGATGTGAAAATAATGTCTTTGTATTTATCCAACGCCTCTTTAACTGTATCTTAAAATCATTTATTAACTTTTAATCAGAATTATTGCATTATAAGGTCGGGTGAAAAGCTAGTCAAGTCAGTGCTGAGAATGTAGTTATGACTTTTGCTATCAGCTGTATTCAAAATGTAAATATATTGACAATAAATTGAATGGTTACCTTGTCATAAGCTGTAGGCATATTAAGGAAATCAGAAATACAGGCCTCTTTGGAAAATAATTCTCAATTACATACTAAATATTATTGATTGAAGTTCTAAATTTTAAACTTCCTTCTCGTATAGGTCTTCAGAAAATTAACTCAGTGGTATGTGGACAAGTCCATAAGAAACTATTCTGACTTTGAAGCATTGTAACTGTATTTTAAAATATATAATTGGCAGTAACCAAAATAAAATGCTGTTTGTTTGTCACTAAGATGAAAAGTGTCCAGCTAAGATGATTTTTATTTTGTTTTATTATACTTTGAACCCAAAATGCCTAGATTTGTTGTAAGACACAAGCATTAACTCTAGTCTCATCTTATATTAAAACTGGTATTATTCTCTGTTTTCATTTAAAAGTTTTTCAAGAAGAAATGTCCATTTAGATATGTTCATATTTATTTTGGACTTGTTAGTGTTAAGCAGTATCTTTTTATTTGTGTAAAATATTGGTGCAAATCATAACTAATGACTGAATTTTAGGAATTTGGTACTACACTTCTATTTAAGTTCTAACTTTTCTTCTTTAATTTTGTAGTGTAGCCACTATTTTAAGCCCATGTATGAAGATTCTTCTTGTTTTGTTTATTCTTCTTGAATGGAACATGTGAAAACATTTCCATCGTGTGGGTAAAGTCGTATATCTGTATATAGTGATTACTTTGACTAAAATAAACTTCAAAATGCAATGTTTTTTAATGTTTGATTAGAACTTCTCTCAGGACTTTTAACATAGTAATATTTTCAACAAATTATCAGACCAGATTTTATGTTGTTATATTTTTTAACAAAATCTTTGCCTTTTTTACTAGGTAATTTCTGGAGAAATAGCTGTTCTAAAAAGTATGTCTAGATCTGTTATAACCTTTTAACATGATATTTTATATAAATGATTAGAATTTTTCTTTCCTATCAACACAGTTCTGATTAGGATTGCTCTAATTTTTCATCAACTGCAAGTAACAGGTTTGTATTTTCTGACTGATGACAAACTTTTTAATGTGAAATATTTCTTGTTGTAAAACTATTGTTCACTAAAAATGAAAAACGTTTTTCATCTTGGATCACAGTTTGTTGTAGCTGTCTTCTGGGTCCTGTATTTGATTGACAGAGAGCTGATTCTTCCTCGTGCTCTTGATGCTTTCTATCCAACATGGTTAAATCATGTGTCAGTAAGTAGCCTTACAAAGTATACTATAGTTTTAGAAAATACACTATCACAATAAGATATGCTCTTTATCTTTGAATACTGTCCTAAGTATCATTATAAATACAATGCAAGTTTGAAGAAATGTGTTTTGTTATAAAAATAGACTCTTTACATAGCATTACAAAATACTATCTTTATCCTCACAAAATGCATTCTAGCTTTAAGTATGTTATTTAGGCTTAGCAAGTATACTAATCTTATTCAAAACAACTGTGTCCTTATAGTGGGTACTTTGTACCTTTATATAGTTATGTCACTGGTTTTATAGAGATTGTGTGCAGGTTTTCAAAGAACATGTCTAACCTTCTCCTGTATATTATTAATCAGTGTATTCTATTGATTCCTTCTGAAAGGCTTAACAAGAGAAAATTATTTGGTTGAATCTTTTCTTTCTAATATTTGATGTGTCACATAATTAAAGTAAGCAGCAATAACAACAAGCTTGATTTCCATGTTATGGAAATCACCATCATAGATTTAATATTAACACATGGAAATCACCATCATATATTCAATATTAACACATGGAAATCACCATCATAGATTTAATATTAACACATTGAAATCACCATCATAGATTTAATATGAAAACATGGAAATCACCATCATAGATTTAATATTAACACATGGAAATCACCATCATAGATTTAATATGAAATGTTAATATTAAATCTATGATGGTGATTTCTATGTGTTAATATTACATCTCTGACAAGTATCATTATATGACAAGGATTGAGTGATGGATGTTGAGAGGGAAGAAAGCAGTTACTACAGGTAAAAGTGTTGTGAAGTATGTGTGCATTTAGTATACATTTTGAATAAACTTTAACACAAGAAGGTAGCAGATGAATGTAAGAGCATGCATTAACAACTATTAAATTTGTAGATATATCAAATTATTTTGTAAAAAAAAAATGTTACCAGTGATTTCAAATAACTTTTAATCCTATCATGATCAGGTGCACCTGAATATCAAATTTCAGAATGTTATTAAATATATTTCTAACTGTTTCAAGATTGTTTCCCCCAAAATATCTTAGACTTCATTTATAATTATATAATGTTCATGTAGTTTAATTCACAAAGAAAATTAACATAAGATTACCAATTATAATTTTTCTATAGCTCTGAGGAGTATGAATATTGACTTTAAAAGTAGTTGAGAGTCAATGACTAAAAGCAATTGCATAGAAGAAATGCTAGTTAATTTAGCAGTAATTTGTGTTTTTTTATATATTGGTCACTCCAAACTTCTGTAAGGATGAACAAAGAATTATAATATTGAAGTTTACAATACTTAGAGACAAACCAGAGATCTGGGAATTTGTTAATAGTTTCTTTTGTCACTACTTTCATCTATGACAAGATATGCAAATTTAATTAAGGTTAGGAAAGTATAAGGTAAGCAGTGGGAAACTACATATTACTCAAGTCTTTTTTTTATTGAATATTATTATTAATTCTTCATATATCACAACAAACACAAATAGAAACCTTTTTTTTAAAACAACCTATATTTATTAGGTACAAATTGAGTGCAATGTAAAAAACATTTGACAAAAATCATGGTATCTAAATGACAAAGGTAACTGTGATGACATTTTGAAAGGTGCTGTCCTATGTCATTGATAAATATTTATCTCTTATATCACAACAAACACAAATAGAAACATATTTTTAAAACAACCTATATTTATTAGGTACAAATTGAGTGCAATGTAAAAAACATTTGACAAAAATCATGGTATCTAAATGACAAAGGTAACTGTGATGACATTTTGAAAGGTGCTGTCCTATGTCATTGATAAATATTTATCTCTTATATCACAACAAACACAAATAGAAACATATTTTTTAAAACAACCTATATTTATTAGGTACAAATTGAGTGCAATGTAAAAAACATTTGACAAAAATCATGGTATCTAAATGACAAAGGTAACTGTGATGACATTTTGAAAGGTGCTGTCCTATGTCATTGATAAATATTTATCTCTTATATCACAACAAACACAAATAGAAACATATTTTTTAAAACAACCTATATTTATTAGGTACAAATTGAGTGCAATGTAAAATATGTTTGACAAAAATCATGGTATCTAAATGACAAAGGTAACTGTGATGAAGGTGCAGTCCTATGTCATTGATAAATATTTATCTTTTTATGATTTACAGCCAGAAGTTGTGACTGCTTCAGTAAACAAAATTAAGTATAAAAAGAAATATATTAACTCTTTCAGTACGGGCTCCATCCCTGGGACTGGCTGACCTTGTAACAATTTAGTGCTTGTCATAGTTTTTCATGCTATAACTTTTTAAATGAAGTGACTGTTAACGAAATTTGGCAGATTATCAGTAAACATTACAATGCTTTCATATGCAAAATATCAATTTTTTTTTTATTAAGTCTTGTACTACAATACTTTTCTCATGTCTTTTTTTTTTCCGCATGTTGCCTTTCTATCATGCAAAGTGATATTCATTTTAAAATTAAAAGTACTTTTATGCATCACAAAATTTTGAAATTGCACTCAGACATTTAGTGAAAATATGTTATTAAAGAATTTGCCTTTTTGTGTACAACAAACACATAATGTTTACTAAATGCTTACCAAACTTTATGAATATACATTTAGTAAATTAAAAATATGCATTTTAACTTCATATAGTACACTCTACTCCCACAAAGAATATTTTTTGTTTTTGCTAAATATCTTCCTTATGATTTTGAAGAACACTATAAGCTTATAAAAATACATTCAATAGTCCTTTAGAAGTCTGTTTTGTAACATTATAAATATCTTCTGACCCCTTGTAACCTTTTTATTGGGGAGTAAGCTCTGTTGCCCAAAAGGCTATTCTGTATCTATGGTAAAATGTGCTAATTAGCATTTGTTTCTGCTCTAAAAACATATAAAACAACTTTTGTATGCTTATAGATGAATGATGTAGCTTTACAAAGTGGCTTATATATATATATATATCTTAAAAACCTCTGAAAGTATAAGACCTTTCAAAATGCACTGCTTATTTTATGAAGTATGCCTTGCTTCTTTGTTACAAAATGTTCTTTCTTTGAAGAAATCACTAAATTAAAGAATGTTGTATTATTTGACAAACCAAATTTGTGCATCCTCCTGTAAAGAATATATTTTTGTGCAGTTACTCTAAATCTAGAAAAAAATTACATTCAAGAGTTTTAGTACAGTTCAAATATTTCATAACTTTCTGTTGTAGTCATCTTAATGGAAAGTTTGTAGGTAGTTTTGACACATTATATCAAAAAAAAAATGAAAAGTTTTTCCTTGGTTTTAATGATTGTGAAAAACTGCACATTTAAACTATGAATATTCCATCCTAAATTAGAATTTAGCTCTATTGTATCATATCTGAAAAAAACCCAGATATTATGCCATTTTTTAAAATTTCCTGGATAAGTACAACATATAGCTTTTGCTTTATAGTTGAATATATTATTATCAAGGTTGTTTGTTGTTTTTTTTTTCACATCATAATGAATCAAAGGCAATCATTGCTCAATTTTCAAATAATACTCAAGCAAATACTTTAAAGTTGTTCATACTATAGTTAATTAATTTTCAAACAAAAGTTTTTGAATTCACCATCACTCTTTTAACATATTCTCCTGAAGAAGAATAACGAACTAATCGAAAGCGCTCGAGTTTGGGATCTCTTTTTTTTTCCCCAAAAAAAGTTTTTAATAATGCTGCCCAATTACCATAAGATTGTGCATAAGATGGAGTGTTTCTGATTTGAGCAAGTTTAATAGCATCACTTGCAACTAGCCTACTATATGTTCTAGTCTTCTGACCAAGACTTGATGTGAATTTAAGTAATTTCCATTAAAAGCAATGACTTTTAGTCTGCATACTCTGATAAGATACATTCTGGGAAATGTTTTTTCTGCTTTACTTTCAGTTTATTTAAAGCCCTCAACTAAGTATGCAGAAGTTTTGTTTCAGACCATGTAAATTCTTGAGTTTCCTGTAAAAATTACTTTGGAAATGTAGCTTACTTTGTTCTTAGATGATACTATTAATTTTAATGGTGCTTTATTTAGGGACATTTACTATAGAAGTTACTTGATAGTGCATCAATATTTACTCTCCTGGACAAAAATGTGCTAAAGTAATCCATAATTCAAAAATTTTGATACCCATTTTACTACATGACTTCAATAATTCTGTAAACTAATTAATGATGTCAGTGCTGTATAGATTTAGTGTTTGCTGCAAGTCTTCACATTCTTTATATTAAAAGTTAAAAAAGAGTAGTAATATAATTCACATTTCTCTTGTTTGTGCTTTTATTCTGTTACTCTACCAAACATTTAGTGAAATACTGTATAATTTGTGAAGTTACTAAGGTAGATTAAAGGTAATGGTAGTTCATGTGGCATTAAATCACAATAAGACTGATAACAATTTTTACAAATTGGTTTGATTGAGATGCTATTTATTTTTTCTAACAGGAAAACTCTTAGTACAGTGCCAATAAAGAAGTATTTGTAAAAAATTATCACTTATTCTGATGTTATGTAACACTAATTATCAATCAGTAGATCATGCTGTTTACCGTAAAAATAGGCTATGGTAATAGTTTCCAAATTATATGTTACGACACACTGGAACATTGCAGCAAGTTACTAGTGATGTTGTAAGTTTCACCAAACAAAAAATAATTAAGAACATAAAAAAACTACAAGAAATACATTACATGTGGCAGTTAGGGGTGTCACACGAATCAAGGTAAGTGGGTTGAGGTGTCTTCAATGAAAAAAGTTTGGAAACCACTGGGCTCTGGTATTTTAATTAGAACACAGTCATCTTTTTGCAAGTGCAGTTTTTCTTGCAACTTTTGTTGATTACATCTACCTGCCAATATTCATGCCTCAAATTCAAAGCTAAATAACATGTGGAATTAGATATACCATCAGTAGTCAAACATTTTAAGGTGATACAGTCATCTTTGAAGCTTTCTCATTAATGTAAACCATGCAGAAGCTAGCTCTTTTACGAGTATAATGGGTGATGTTTAAGATCTGTTAACTCTTTGCGAGTGACTTTGTCCATTGAACTGACTTCCAGAACTGTGAATCTCTACATACTAGAACTCCAAATTTACAAAGCATATCTCCACTAAATTTGGCAAACTAGGTTTTTTAATAAATTATTTCTACTAAAGATTTGTCTGAATTTTTAAACCTTACTGAGCCTATCTTTGTGAAACTTCACTGAAAGGTGATTTTCATGATCAACATAAAAATACTAATTTTCCTCTTACACTTCACATATTTCATTTTCTTAATCATTAGATGAATATCTAAATGAATATCAATGATTTTTTTCATATGATGATTATTTATTGTATCTCATTTTCTCTAGCCTAACACTAGCAGCATACTTGATTCTTAGGTCTGAAAGCATCAGTGTACTGTTGAAAAATGTGAAATAAGATGAGTAATACAATTTTTTCCTCTGACCTAACTGCATTATTTATCAGTAAAATCCATATTACTTAACAGTTTCAACTGTGGTTTTATTGCAGTACATTATACTCACTGGAGAAGTCATTTTCACATCCACAAAGCAATAAATTGTAATTGGAGTCATTAGCTGTTTCTGGTAGATCATAGTATAAAAAGTACAAACATTGATTAGCTCAAGTTTGGGGAATTTTAAATGCTTTATTTTACTCGAGTTTTGCTACACTAAGCTGAACAATTTGTAATTTTTACATTTTAGCTATTTTGTTGAAAATATATATAACATAAACAAAAAACATACATAAAAAAACGTATGAAGTAGTCACTCTTTTTTTGTACTCGAAGACCTTTTTCGTTAAGCCTCATCAAGTCTCAGAAATTTGAGTATACAAACAATAATTCATGTAGTTTTCAAATATGCATTTTAGAATATATATCAGTCACAAGAATATTAAATAGGTTAAAAATGTTTTGATTGTATAGAGCAGCAATATGATCACAACAAACTAACGATTTCCTAGTGCTTGACTATTGTTCCTGCCAAAACTAAACAAACCATATTAAGTGTCATATAGAGTAGAATTTTTTCTTTCTGTTTGTCGAAAACATGTCTATGCTTTGTAAAGCTCATTAGTAAAAAATCTTGAATGTCAGAGGGGAGGCTTCTCTGGTAGGTTTGATGAATTTATTGATATTCAGCAAGTCAAGAAGGTTGGAGGAGCAAATTTTAGATTCTTGCTTGTATTTATGTATAAGTTGTGTTTATACTTGGTTAGAAACTACAACACCTATTTTTGAAGTTAGAAAATTCAAAAGTGCAGAAATTGGAGATCTGGTGCATCACTTGACACAGAAAAATGAAAATTGACATTTTGATTATAAACTGCAGTTTCATTTCAAGTTTATTGATATAACTTGATAATAAAGTTGTTTTTAATTGAATTTTGAATGTAATACTGTGAAGGTCATGACTTGCATGGAAGGGCCACCTTCATACACGTAAGCTTAAATGTCCCTAATACTTCTTATTTCATAACTTTCTATCTCCTTGAAAAAATGTTCTTACTTGGCAGTAAGTAGCTCTCTGTTTCTTGATAATTGATCCCAATATTTAATGTCAGTTTAAAGGCACACTTTAATTATGATTATTATTTTTCATTCATGCAGAATCATATAGCGATTTACATCAGACTATTTTAGTACATCTTCAGGAAGACAATATGGTTTCCTTTCATGATCTCTATTTTTCTTATATAACATTCCTTTCACTGTCTCAGCTTTTAAAGTTTGTTTTCATTTTTGTTTTATGGTCATTCACATTTTGCAACTTTTACAAGTTCTTATTATCATTATTAATACTAGAATATCCTCCCATCTGAGACCTTGCAGATAAAATTATGCATATCTTTGTGGAACAATTCCTCAAACATTAACTTTGAATTTAATCAACATGCTATTTGGCTCTCCAGTTTTGATTTCACTAACTCGTGAATAGATCATCTTTCACATCAAGCTTTTCTTTAGCATTAAAACCGTAAAAATTTATTTCAAGTGAATATTGCCATTGCAATTCAACTAATTAATATTTAATTAAGGGACATTACTTGTATCAATTGTATTTCTTCTTTTCTGTCCTTGTGTTTTTTGAAGAACTTCCGATACAATCTTGTAAACATCTCTTTTGGGACCTTGGACCATATTGTACCTTTGTTATAATCACAGATTTTGTATTCTAGTTACATGTAATTACAACAACATTATTCTTAAAGTTTGCCATGAAATGTTAGTATTTTCAGTGTCTTACTGAATATCTCATGTGACCTTTCATTTTGTTATTATTTTGTTCTTTATTGCCTTTCTATGTGGTTCTCAATACCTTTTTACTTAAAAAAATACAAGTTTTCCTTTTTATCTAATTGATATTTTTTCAAACATTCATCTATTATAACCTGTCCGTCCCTTTTCTCCTTTGATGAAACATAATGTGGCAAATTAAGTATATTCTGCATTGATTGGCAGATTACACTGACTTGTTGAGATTATTAATCAATTTATTTGAGAAGTTCATCTACACTGTCAGTTATTGCACAAATTGTACTTAATATATTACTGGGTAACAAAAATTAACAATTTTTACAACAACTGACAATCTTATGCTAAATGTTCCTGAGCTATAAAGCTGAGCCTGTTTTACGTAAGTTGCTGATAATAAACACTAAGTAACAAGTTTTCTAAATTTAAATCTGAACTCTGGCTGATTACTTATTACCTTCTCTATCTATAAGCATACTAACATCATAACATTTCATGAGTGTTTTTTTCAACTGGAACAATCTCATTTAGACAAGCATCGCCAAGAAACTATCATCATAAGCCAGGTGGAAATGACTGTCTGTCAATCTTTTAAAATATAAGCTCAAATTTATCAGTGATTGTTTATTCTACAAAATCATTTAACATATATATTTATATTAGTTTTTCACTTAAATGTATTTTTATAATGACAGCTTTTGCATGTCAGTGCACAAGAGCACTGCAAGTCAGTGATATATTTATCTGTCAAAAAACAAATTCTTTATGGTCCAAATTTGTCAGTCAGTGGCTTGATGGATTGTCACTAGTGTTTTTACTTGTATGTATGATAAAAGCAACTTCTGGCTTAAGTCAATAAAACATATAGCACCATAAGTTTTCAAACAAATTTTCTATGTTTTATCTGAAAAAAAAAAGGAATTAGAATCCATAAAAAAGTGTTTATTATTACAATAGATGTTTCTCTCAATTTATGAACTTAAGTAAATGTGCTATTTGTGTTTTTCTTGTGCTGACTGTTTCAGGAATTAACTACACGTGTTCTTTCATGTGCTATCTAAAACTCGTTTCCTTTCGGCTACATGGATTTGAAGATATTTTTTGTATATACAGTGTTTTTCTCTGCCAGTGTGTTTGTCAAACTAAAGTTCTGGTGTTAGTAAACCTTTCAAAAAAGTTTTATTAAGTACTTTTTTTTGCTTTAAGTCTGTAATTGATACTTTGAGGGTAAGTAGTATATTTTCATCACATTTAAAATTATTCTTTGATTTTGTTATTCTCTGCCAGTACAAAAGAAAAATAAATTACAATTTTGATGTTATTAGACTATTCAGAGATATGTGTGTATATACATACACACACACACACACATATATATATATATATATATATAGTTGTTTGTTTTTTTCTTTCTTTAAATTTGTGTTACCATAAGTTGATTATTTCAATTGTGGCTATAACCAAAAAAATTCTATCTAACTGTTTAAAATTATCAAATTATGAAAATAAAAGTGTGGAATACAATAAAATTTACTGTTAGTAAATACTGAAAGCATTCCCAGTTTTTACCGTATATACATAGTGTAATTTTTCATTATTATTCTTTAATTTGGCAGTACAAAAAAAAATCACCCAGTTAAGTAATATATTTTCACAATCTATGTATCTAAGACTGTATCTTAAAAGTAAAGCTTTTGTAGTGATGATAAAGAATTATTATCTTGACTGAACTATTATTTCTTCTTTTTTATAGCATACAACCATCTTTCCATTGCTACTGACTGAAATCTGGCTTTGTCATCACCCTCACCCCCCTCGTAAGATAGGCATGACCACTCTTATCTCCTTTGTTGCTGTTTACTTAACATGGTAAAATTGTATTTACTTATAAATTAGATGGTGTTGTAATCCAGGATAAGAATTCGTATCCTCAGACTAATCTGTCTTTTTATTGATAGGAAAAGAAAATGATGAAATTCATAAGATAGGACTTCCTCGGGCTAGTTTTCTATATGCCTATTAGATAAGAAAGTAAACCAGAAATTCATGAAACTCACAAAAGAAATTAACTTTTAGAGTCTAATTCCATCTTCACTTAAAAAGAAAAGGTGAACAAGAATTGACTAAAGAACATAAGTGGATTGAATTCCATTTCCTTAGGTGAAAATATATAAGCTATTTTCTCAAGTAATTCATTTCCTGTAATATTTGAAACAGACTTAAAACAAAGATATGATACCCTATAACTTGAGCACTTTCGAAAGGTGGGCCTTTCAAAAGTGCTCGGGTTATAGGGTATTGTATCCTTAGGTTAAATTGACTTCTTGAACGAGTTTTTTTCTGACATCGTGAATCAAACAGACTTAATTTATCTTTGTTTGTTTAATAAAGATCAGAGTTAAATAAAGACTAGCATAAAAATACTTTGTTAAATAATTGCCCAATTTATTTTGAAAGAGGAAGCCCATTTAAATGTGAATAAATAATGGGTATTTGCCATTCTCAGCTAACTTGATTTACTAAACAAAATGTATGATGTTACATTGTTTTCACAGGATGTACAAAATAATTACGTAATCACACATGTGCTTAGTTAACAGAGATGTATAAACTTGTATAAAAACTAAATATGATTTTGTTGTGTTAGGATTACTAAATGCTGACATTTTCTCTTGTCAGGGTGGTCTCTCTCTCAATAGCATTGGATTTTTGGGTGTATCCTATTTTGGAGGTGTTGAACTGGAGCCTGCGTGTAGCTTTCTTTATTGGCTGTGGCATTATCATGGTACTGTTTTATTTACTAGGTGAATCCTTGAACAGTGCTGTATGGAGTAAGTAAAACCTTCATTTTCAATTTTAGTTACATATATACAGGGTGTGGCAAAAGTTGCTATAGTAATTTTTTTCCAACCCGATGTATATATATATATATGTACACACACGCATATACACACATTAGAGGTTGGCATAGGTAGAAAATCTGGAAACAAGTACTCCATCTGAAAAATACCCAGTCCTGGTAATAAAAAATATAACAAATGTGCTTTACACTGATCATGAATAGTAATCTTTTAAATGCATAATACACAGTTAAATACACACAAGTTTCCCTCTTCAGATCTGTAGGCTTGTGTAGCCTCTTTTAGTACTGAAAACGATGTTTGAACCTTACTATTATTACACTTTCCAGGGTTCCATGCTTGAAAGTGCACTGATGTCATATTGTATTTTCTTCTAATTGTCAAATTAGTAGTTGATACCCAGATAGTAAAAAAGAGAACCATAGTCAGGTTGAATAATTATAACATGTATATATATATATATTTACACACACACAGATTTTTATTTACTTTTCCTAGAGACAAAAAAAATACATTTCAAATGTGAGTTTGTTGTTATTGTACATATTTATATGGGAAAATAAATGGCTTAAAAATCAGTAAATATCTATTAGAATTTTTTGACATATTTTATTATTGAATATAAATGTTTTTGCAGCTTTTTGTACATTCAAATCACCACTTTGTCATCACCTTTCCATTCTTCGTAAATGATTTAGCTGTTAGCCAATGTCATGAGACAGGTATATGTCTGGAATTTTCTTAACTAATTAATCAACATAAAATATAAACTGGTTGGTCCATATGAATATCTTGTATTACGATTTGAAATGTGTTAAACAAGACAAGTTCCTGATAGACTTGTCCAGCTCAGGAATTTAATAAAATATTTATTACACTTGTATAATCATCTGTGAACATCAACAGACTCTTAGATATGTAGAAAAGGTGTTTTAACTTCTTTGTAAACATTTAAAGTTAAAATGTAGTTAAGTATACTGCATTTTCAACATCATATATAACCGTTCGTGACAGATTGATAAAAGTTCTTGTTTTGTTGCTTTAACACAGTTGTTTCTGTATTGTGAATTTCCTTAAACTTTTTATATACTAAGAGTTTTGAATTTTTCACTATTACTTAACTTTCTTTTTGGTCACTGATGTGTTTTTATTTTATTTCAGGATCTTTTGCAGGAGCTGAGGAAAAAAAGAAAAAGTAGATTGCTTAGTTTCCTGTATAAGAGTTGAATCAAGACAACTAAATGTAAAAACAAATGTTTGTTAGTCAAGACATCCAAGTAATTTTCAGATTTCCAATGACCATTCTATGATCTTATAGTGGTAATCTAGTGGAATCTGCAATAATTGTTATTACTTAATTGTTATGTATTTTTATATACAGTTCCACAGTGTTTATTACACTAATAATTTTTTTACCTATCAGTAGGTTTGCACTGATAGCTCTCATGTTATAGAGTTGGATTTTCTCATGTTTTTATAGATAAATCCAGGTAGAAGCAAAACTGGATTTACTATTAGTTCAAAGTTATGGAATTTTATATATAATTTTTACATACAAATATAGATTTTGAATTTAGTTGGTGATGGATTTTATGCTATTCACGATATATAATTCCTTGATTTTGAAAGCTCAAATCTAGTGGAAACAAAAAATTTTTAGTGGTTTAAATTTTTATATAACAGTTTACGTTGCTCACTGTCAATATTAGATTTTGTACTTAATTATCAGTGGGTTAGACTAATATCCATCTTATACAATAAATTTCCCACTTTCATTGGTGTTCACGTTTTGCTTCTTTTTTTTTTATACAGCTTTTAATACAACATAGTCAAACTTGTGTATAGAATCTCCAGTGTTTTTCATTGAATTTTCCTTCATTTTAAGATTAGGATTAGATCCTTTACAACAACTTGTGAAACCATCTAAAAAAGATTTATAAGCAATCAAAGAAGTATCAAGCATACTTAATTGAATAAGTAGAGTTGTTTAAACATTTGTTTAACAACAAGTAAAAGCTTAGA
>NW_013670120.1:61473-65599 GCF_000517525.1 Limulus polyphemus | reverse complement strand
CAGACTAGTTTCGGAGAATTCCACTCCTCATCTTGTTAAACAAATGTTTAAACAGCTCTACTTATTCAATTATGTTGGCTAACAATACGAAGAATTAAATTGTGGCGAAATGCTACAAGTTCTTCAAATACCTATAGAATGATAGGTTTCTTTTTTTGTGACTGTAAAACACGTAAATACACCAGTTTGATCAAGCATACAGTTGGTGTGAATGTGCTTTGTAGTCACTATGAGAAACCTATACACTGGATAGGTGAAGAAAAAGTGTCATTGGCCACTATACAGTTCTTCACATTATATAGCCTTCAAGATTAAACAGTTTTTGGAATACTAAGTTTATTTATTAATCAAAGAAGACTAAAACTGTAATAATGAAGAACAAGAGAGTGTTACACAAAATACGTGTGCTTAGGTTAAAAGGTAAATTCAAGAAGGTGGGTCAATGATAAAAGAAACTAACTGATTCATAATGAAAATAATATCAATATATAGATTGCAATGAAGTTTTAGAAATCATGATTTCAAACCTTGAGAGATTGTACAAAGCATATTTAAATGGATTTTGTTATCTGTATCACACTTCAGTCAGTACAATATAGAGATGATTCCATATGCCTGTAAGTTAAAGATTGTTGAAACAATTTATATACGAGATATAACCAAGTGAAGTAACAAGTAGAGTGCTCTTTAAGACAAATACTGATGATAAATAATATTAAAATATTCTGATTAGAGACCCAAATACTCTAATGATTAAAAAGTTTCAAATGAGTATTTGGCCAAAAATGTAACACTTTTTTAAACTAAAGAAACAGGCAAGCAAAATAATGATGCATTTGAGTGTAAAACTACCAGCATAAGAATTTTTTTTGTTTTTATTCTGCTGCTCAGGGTATTATTTATTTAATAGATTTTGATTTAAACCAAACTAAATATATGTAGATCAGAACAAAAATGCAACCTAAATTAATGAAGCCATTCATACAGCAAATTAACTAGATGTACATATGTCATAAATATAGAAGAATGCTAAAACCTGTCATGATCAGAAGGTATTGAATCATTAGTTGGGTACCAATGGTTAAATAATATGTTTAGCTGTACTTACAATATTTCATGGAACAAAGTTTAATTGTGAATGACTTTAATAGTAAAATATTATCATTAATTAACAATTATCAATAAAGTTTCATAAAAAAAAATATAGAAGAAACTCATGAAAAGAGTGACTGAATTACAGGAATAATATAAGAAGCTAACTAAAATATTCCTCTTTATGAATCATTCAGACCCAGTGGCTAGTGTGGTAGACTGTGGATCTGAGAATCTATGGTTCATGTCCATTTAGTGTAAAAAAAATATTCAAGCACCTCACCTTGGGGCTGTAAGTGCATTATAAGAGTGACAGCCAAATCCCACTATTCAGTCTGATAATAGTTGATTTAGGATGATGTTGATTAAGTGCCTTCCCTATAGCCTATCACCTAATAATTAGGGACAGATAGCCCTCAAGTACTTTGCAGAAAGATCAACAAAATAATCAGTATATCAAACAAATGAAAAACAGCCTAACATCTCTGAATCAATTGCATTATAAACACCTTTTTACTGGACGCTTTAATATTAGCCCTGGATAAAAATGAGCTATTCTATCCCAGAGACACTAGGAGGGACTTCACGAACATATCGGTTGCAAACGAGTTTTTAAATTCAATAACATTACAAAAATGCTTCCTTTGCTTTTCAACAGAAGTTATGGTAATTGATGCCAGAATAGAAGTTAAAAAGTATATCATCAAGACCTTGGCAAGGGCGATTGTATTAAACTTTTATTTAATGTTAATAAGCTTTACGTTAGACGTTTGGCTTGAATACAGTTAATACCTTTTATTTTTTTTAGCAATAAAGTAGATTGAAATGATAAAAGATAAAAATGATATATTACACATTCGTGATGAAACCCATGCGTGAAATTAAGGGACTTCCAACCATGTATGTAAAGCATTTTATTTATCTTTTTATTCTTTCAAGTAGCGTGATTCGTGCTGTAATATATTTTATATAGGCCTATATATTCGATGTAGTGTTTCATCCTGCTCATTCTTTATGGTTCTTATTTTATTCAACTTTGAAAACAAAAAAATTGTGAGTCTTGTTATAAGAACATACATGGAGGATAATAAGAACAGTGAGTCGTGTTATAAAAACATACATGGAGGAGAACAAGAACAGTGAGTCATGTTTTAAGAACATGGATGGAGGAGAACAAGTGTTGGAATAGTTTAAAAAGTTCAGCCTCTTTACCACGCATGATGGGTAACAATCAACAATAATATAAGTTTATGTTCATCCAGTGGAAAAGTCAGAAAACAACATCATCGTAACAACATTCATGCTTCTTCTTCTTATCATACACACACATACACAATATTTTTTCGGGGTCGTTGTCATAATATTTTATGAATTATCAAAATATTATACTAGGGCACTCGACTCGCAATCTGCGGGTCGTGGGGTCGAATCCGTAGCTGAACATGTCCGTTAAAGCATGGGGGTGATATATTGTGACGGTTAATCCCACTGTTCTTTGGTAAAGAGTAGCCCAAAAGTTTGCGATGGGTGGTGTTAATTAACTGCTTTTTTTATAATCTATCACTTCAAAATTAGGGACGGCCATTGAATAGCTTTACGTGAAATTAAACAAGCAATATTCTAATAACATTCACATTTACCGCAATGCCTTATAACATTTTAATTAAATTTCAAGTGGTGTCTAGCGATGTTATTACAAAATATATTATTTAATGTTGGGGAAAGTATAAAGTATGAATTTCATATTAGTTGGTGTTGCTAGCCTGATGTCATAAAAGTGGGTAGGGACTGCAGTATTGAGAGATAGGAAAGGTATTGTTAAGTGTTTTCCAGATTTTTTTTTAATAGGTGTGCTCAATATAAATGTATATTGATGCAAGAATAAGGTAGTTAAAAAGAACAATTAGCGATCGAAATAAAAAAAAAAGAGTTACTATTTGTCAAAGCAAATTTGTTTTTTCTTATAAATAAACCCTGACAGGCATTTGATGTCATAGAAAAAAATTATGCGTTATACTCTAATTTAACTGAATAATCACAATCATTAACTGTACAAAACTAAGTAAACGTTTGTGAATATAACAGCCTTAAAGTGTTTAATAACGTGTTTGTATATTATATAGACATTTAACGAAATATTTCGGTTTTTTCAGTTACCAGATAATGATAATTTTAACTTAGGGCTCCTAGATAGATTTGTTTTCTATGTTAAGATAGGCATAGTATTCTAATAAATGTAAGCGATGAACTTAAAAAAGGAGCCAGCATCATGACACAAATTCCGGTATTTGGTATGTTCAATTTGACTTATGAGTCAAACAACTCACTCAAGGGCCCAAGTTTCAGGCGAAACCACCATTAATTTAGAACTGTTAACCAATCTGCAGAAGCCGCCACCTGCTTTGTTACTCTTAACCAAACAGCTGGATTGACTGTCACTTTTATAATGCGCCTTCTGTTGAAAGTTAATAGCATGTTCATCCAGTTGCTCAGGAGAAAGTCTGAGGACTTACAATGCTAAAAATCGGATTTCGATACCTGTGGTAGGCATATCATAGACAGCAAATTGTATCGCTTTGCTCTTAACAACAAACAAACTTTGACCTTTCAATCTGCAGACTGACATGCTAACTGCTGTTGTCGCGCTTGACCTATGCGCAAATTTTCAGTCATCCTTATGAGAACCGTTCGATATACAAGACTGTTCAGTTTCAGAGTTATTGTTCAGTTTATTTAATGATTATTTATTTTTTATAACAACAGTCTTAAAAGTTAATTATTTTAAAATCGATAGTTATGACAAGTTTCATTACGTAACTTTGGACGAGTCGCACTTTGTGTATGTAGTTTAATTGTTGAACAAGACTTTTGTAATATTGTTGATGTAATTTTACTCGAAACTTCTAGGTTTATCTCGTTATCTGTAATATCGTTATTACTGTTTGTGTTTTCTTATAACAAAGCCATATCAGGCTATCTGCTGTGTCCACCGAAGGGAATCGAGCCTCTGATTATAGCATTGTAAATCCGAAGA
>NW_013670120.1:59919-60601 GCF_000517525.1 Limulus polyphemus | reverse complement strand
CCCTTTCCAACAATTCAATGTCTTTCCTAAGGTAAGGAGTCCAAGACTCAACACAATATTCCAAATTTAGTCTAACCATTGACCTATACAACGAAATTATAACCTCTTTAGACTTGTATTCAATATTTCTGTAGATCCAACCTAAAATCCTATTTGTCCTACCACTAGCAACAGCACACTGCTTGGATGGCTTTAGAGACTGATCAACTATTGCAAGATACCTTTCTTTCATAACACTGTTAAGGTTATTTCCATCCAAATTATACTTATAATTCAAATTATGATAACTCACATGCATTATTTTGCATTTATTGTAATGAAAACACATCTACCATTTATTTGCCAAACTCACTGAATGATCTAAATCCTTTTGTAAAGCTAACAACACCTCAGACCTTAATATCATCTGCCAATTTAAGTAATTTATTGACCATTACTTTATCTATATCATTGATGTAAATCACACAGAGCAAAGGTCCTAAGACTGAGCCCTGAGGTATCCCATTTGTGACATTAATCCAGTTTGACTGAACTCCATTTATAACAACAGTCTGCTTTCTTCCATCCAGCTACTCTTCCGTCCAATTTGCTAACTTATCCCCCCCCCTAAAGAGATTTTTTTTACAAGCCTTTTATGTGGCACCTTGTCAAATGCTTTCTGAAAATCCAGATACACCAAATC
>NW_013670120.1:57435-59783 GCF_000517525.1 Limulus polyphemus | reverse complement strand
TTACCCTCATTTACATAAGCAGTAACCTTTTCAAAGAATGTCAAAGATTTTTTAAGGCAAGAATTTCCCTTAGTGAAACCATACTGGCTATCCAATTAAATTCTAAACTTTGTTAAATGACTTTGCAAAACATCTTTTATCAGACTTTCTAAAACGTTTCCCATAACTGATGTAAGATTAATGGGTCTATGATAACTGGGACAATTTCATCACCTCCCATGTAAAGAGGAGTGACATAAGCTAACTTCCAATCCATTGGTACCTGCCCACTATTCAAGGAATTAAAAAAAATAGTAGCAAGTGGCTCACACATCCAATTTTTAACATCCTTCAAAACCCTTGGGAAAATATTATCTGGCCCAGTAGCCTTATCATTCATTAAACTTCCCAATTTTTTCTTAACCAGCTCAAGCTCAGAATTAATGCAGTCAATTCGTTTGATCTCATTTCCATCTATGAACTGTTCAAGATGTGAAATACTGCTTAAATCTTCGTTAGTAAAAACCGAAGAAAAAGCAAAATTTAATAATCCAGCAATCTCATAATAATCAAATACGACCCTTTCTTTATCATCCAATCCTAACATTTAGTAACCCTTACTTAAAGAAATCCTTATTGTTAATTTTTACATTTTTAGCCAACTTTTCTCATATATCTTTTTGATGTCCTAATTTCCTGTTTTACCTTAATCTTCTAAATCTCCTGTCACACCAGTCAATTTAAATTTCTTAAACTTATTATGCCTTTTTTTAGTTTTATCTCTTATACTCTTTGTGAGGCAACCTGGATTTTTACTTGCAGCTACCGTTTTGTTTCGATAAGGAATATGTTTACCTTGAATATTTAAACATTTAAAAAATTTTCACATCTGATTACTATCTTCAAATAATTCAGTTGTCCAATTCACAAGATAATTGTTGTCATATCCCTTCAAAATTTGCTTTTTCGAAACTTGTAACCAAAACATCATTATTCTTTATCTCCATATGGAGCAAAACATTGAACCTAACAGAGAAATGATCACTTGCACCCAGATGTTCCTCAGTTTCCACCATCTCGATCATTTCTATATTTGAAGTTAACAATAAATCTAATATAGTATTGTTTCTAGTAGGTTCCTTGACTAATTGGTGAAGAAAGCCATCTTGAACAGATTCCATAAACCTTTCTCCCTCATGGTTTGACTCTAGCATTTCCCAATCTATATGCCTGAAATTAAAATCACTCAAAATTATGACTTCCTTAACAGCTGAAATCTTAACCTCCTTGTAAAGTTTCTCACTAATTTCATCAGTATCATTTGGTGGTCTGTAACAAGTTCCCACTAAAAGCCTTTTCCCTTTATATCCACTAATAGAAGCCTAAATGGATTCAATCTCCTTGCTATTATCTTTGATATCCTCAACTTCACGAGGATGTAACTCATATTTTACATACAAAGCCATTCCCCACTTCTTTAATAATCTATCCCTGTTAAATATCCTTTAACCTTGTATTTCAAAGAAATTTCTTTCATCAAAATCATCTATGTTTAATCATGTTTCAGTTATTCCCATTATATCAAAATCCTCCATTCGTACCAGTGTTGCCCCCAGAGGCACAGCGGTACGTCTACGGATTTACAACGCTAGAATCCGGGTTTCGATACCCGTGGCGGGCAAAACACAGATAGCCCATTGTGTAGCTTTGTGCTTAATTAATTACAAGCAAACAAATGAACCTGCCAGTGCTCTAAAGTTGTCTATTTTATTTCTTATACTTCCAGCAATACAATAGTAACAACTAAGCCTTCCCTTATAACTACTTCTATACTCTCTGCCTCTTATTCTTTTTGCAATTAGCTTTTCCTGGCCCTCACCACTGTCTAGTCCTAGTTTAAAACTTCCCTTAAGCTGAGTTAATAGCCTTAGGAAACAAGCAAGCCCCTACTCTATTAAATGTAAATCATACATTCCAAAAGGTTCCCTTCTCCCACTGAATTAATCCCACAAGTCCAACCAGCTAATATGCTTATCTTTACATACTAGCCTAAGCCTAGTACCTACTTATAACTTCATCCCCACAGTTATTTCTGGGTAGTATTCTTGACAAAATTGAGTTATGGCCTTTTTCTTTAAATGCCTTTATCAACCACTTGTACTTATCAATTAGCTCCTCTGACCTAGCTTTCCCTACATCATTATCTCCTACATGCACCACAAAAACTGCATCTCTGCTAGCCCCCTGTATTATATCTCCTGCTCTGTCAGTCATATCTTCCACCTCTACCCCTGGGTAGCATAATCTGATTTTGTTCTCCCTATTTACCCCATAGACTATTCTATCCACATGCCTTGTCAAGGAATCAG
>NW_013670120.1:49054-56490 GCF_000517525.1 Limulus polyphemus | reverse complement strand
CTGCATCTCTGTTAGCCCCTTTATTATATCTCTTGCTCTGTCAGTTATATTCTCCACCTGTACCCCTGGGTAGCATAATCTAATTCTTTTCTCCCACTTTACCCCACAGACTATCTATCCACATGCCTTGTCAAGGAATCAACACAGTTAATAACATAACAAAAGAAAAGTGTAGAATGTGTGAAATGGCAACAAGGTTTTAAGAGGAGTTTAAGCTTTTACGTGCAAGGAATACATTAGGAATACTATTAGGGCTAAAAGTAATGAACTTAATTGTAATGAGCATACTCTGCTAAGCAACAGATTTCAGCCCTTGGCTTTTGTAGACGAGGAACTATTGGAGGGAAGGAAAACAAAAGGGTCAGAGAAGGATGTGGATGATAAGGAGGTTATAGTTATAGCAGTTCCGAAATAAAATAAAAATCTCTAGGTTCTCCGTGTTGATCATGTGACATCTTGTGAAATCAGGAAATGGCAAACATCGATGCAGGTTTCCAATCTCTTTTATTTTTTGTCTTTTTATGTATATTTTATTAGTATACAATAGAATGCAACAAATACAGCAAGAAGCATGTTGCAGTGGCAACAAACACATAAAGTCCAAATACAAGCAGTGCTGGGAAGATCAGTAAGTTTGATCAGACAACATCTTCACACAGTGTTGAAAAGATTAGAACGTTTGTCCAAACAACATCTTCACACAGTGTTGAGAGTGATAGAAAGTTTGTCCAAACGACATCTTCACACAGTGTTGAGAGTGATAGAAAGTTTGTCCAAACAACATCTTCACACAGTGTTGAGAATGTTAGAAAGTTTGTCTAGGCAACATATTCACACAGTGTTGAGAAGATTAGAAAATTTGTCCAAACAACATCTTCACACAGTGTTGAGAATAATTAGAAAGTTTGTCCAGACAAAATCTTCACACCAGAAATTGCTGTTATTGGTACATAAATAATATTTGTTACAGTATCTGATAAGCAAGATCTTGCGAGGTGTTCTGTCGTAAAGCACCCTTTTGTAACGAAGTAAGAAAATGGATACTTTCACATTATAACTGATCCGGTACACATGCATGTACTGGATCACTCATTCAAAAAATCTGCCAAATTATTTTTCCGATATTTCGGGTAAATTCAATCCAGGACAGTGCTTTCACATTTATCACGACATCCGACAGGTAAAATATCTAGTTTGAACAGGGCGTGAGAGTATATACATCCATAACCCACTAGTTTTCAGATTACGAGGGCATATGTCCATTGGTACTATGATGTAGTTCAATTACATCTCTTACAAGAGGATTGTTTGTTTGTTTGTAATTAAGCACAAAGTTACACAATGGGTTATCTGTGCTCTGCCACCACGGGTATCGAAACCCGGATTCTAGTGTTGTAAGTCTGCAGACATACCGCTGTGCCACTGGGGGGCCTTACAAGAGGAAATAGTTCTTCTATGATACGATATAAATAAGTTTTGTGGTTACAACAGATAATATATAGTTTGAGCGTTACGTTACTTAGCTATTATTAAACTTGTTAGTGAGAAAATAAAGATCAGTAATTCATAAAGCTAGTAACCACATGGTACTGGAGTAAACTGGTATACAAACGAGTAACACAGAAACGAACCGGCTTACTCGTGAGTTGTAAACATGTCTCTTCAGCCCTGTTTCTGCGTTAATCAATAAAACCTTGTTCTTTTCTGGTTGCTAAAGCGTACGCGTTTCATTTGTTGAATGTCCGTGACAAAGCTTATTCGGGAGTTTAGATGATCTTCGCACATGCTTAGATTTAGCACAAAGATGGGTTTGGTTGCTATGGTAATATTGCGTTTAAAATAGGGCGCTACCTGTAGCATGAAGCTAGTTTATTTCAGCGAGTTTGTGGCAGTAGACGCCCACGTTAAGTCAAATGTGGTTGAAAGTGATTAGCCCTCAAAAGAGAGTTTTAGTGTTCTTTTCTTAGTGCAAAGCGACACAATGAGCTATATGCACTCTGTCGACCGCGGGTAACAGCACCCTAATTTTAGCGTTGTAAGTCCATGAACTTACTGCTGACTTACCGGAAGATCCAAAAGAGAACTTTTTCTTCCTCAGACTAAATTAAAGTATAACGTAATGTCTAGAAAACTGTGCATTAGTAACTTTACTAAGCTTCACCCTCATGGTAGCTTTTCCTTCCGTCTTACTGTCAGCATGGTTACGTTGTCCCGGATGGAACATTTGGACACAAGGGGATAAAACTATCAAGATGTCAAATGATCAGCCGACCACTAACGTAGAAAGCGTTAGAGCTATGACTACTGACGATTTTGAATACCCGCGCCGACAGAAGGTGAGATAGCTAAAAGACAGTATATATTGGAAGGTGTTTGAATTTGATATAAAATAATTCTATTGCTATAAGCTTTCACATTGTTGTTAAAGTATTAGGATACAGAAGTTTCTGCTTTGTTAACAATGGAATAATTGTATTAGTTAAAAGACAACAATAAATACCTTTAGGAATTTTAAATGCTGCCGCACTTGTTTATGTTTAAGAAATAGAGTACAACAGAGGTCTTTCTTTGAATCCTGGTACATCTGTACTGGTTGGAAGAGTAGAGTACAGAAGTGATACTTTTTACTGATCCTTGTACATCTATATTGGTTCAATGAATAGAGTAGAAGTGATCCTTTCAATTGATCCTTGTACATCTATATTGGTTCAATGAATAGAAAATAGAAGTGATCCTTTCTGCTAATCCTTGTACATCTATATTGGTTGGAAGAGTAGAGTACAGAAATGATCATTTCTGCTAATCCTTGTACATCTGTATTATTTGGAAGAATAGAGTACAGAAGTGATCCTTTCTACTAATCCTTGTACATCTATATTGGTTCGATGAATACATAATAGAAGTGATCCTTTCTGCTAATCCTTGTACATCTATATTGGTTGAAAGAGTAAAGAAGTGATACTTTCTGTTAATCCTTGCATATCTGTATTATTTGGAAGAATAGAGTACAGAAGGTTTCTATTCTCTATTCTTCGAACTAATATAGATGTACAAGGATTAGCAGAAAGGATCACTTCTGTACTCTACTCTTCCAACCAATATAGATATACAAGGATTAGCAGAAAGGATCACTTCTATTTTCTATTCATCGAACCAATATAGATGTACAAGAATTAGCAGAAAGGATCACTTCTGTACTTTACTCTTCCAACCAATATAGATGTACAAGAATGACCAGAAA
Organism: Limulus polyphemus; assembly: GCF_000517525.1. Classification (NCBI taxonomy): domain Eukaryota; kingdom Metazoa; phylum Arthropoda; class Merostomata; order Xiphosura; family Limulidae; genus Limulus; species Limulus polyphemus. Next base: position 53,249 of record NW_013670120.1, on the reverse strand, counting down.
GGATCACATCCTGTTGTTAACTCTGACACATCTTTATTGATTGGAAGAATATGATACCAAAATTATATTTTCTATTAACATAAGCACATCTTTATTGATTGGAAAACATGTTACTAATATTACCCATTCTATTACTCTTGATGCATCAATTTTGGTTGAAATGGTAGTCACAGAACAAGAAACCTAATAATCTTCGGTAGGTAATATTTTTGTCAGTGATAGGATTATCGGATTTCTATTTGTTTTTGTTTTTTGTTTTTTATTCTACATTATACTCTAGGGTCATGATTGGAAGGTCGGAGTAGCAGAGAAAATGGTTCTTTCTATTAGTCTTATTTTATCAGATTGGTTGGTAGAGCGGAATACAAATGATGTTTTTGTAGTCTTGGTGTATCACTGTTGATTGGAAGAGAGAGAGAGAAAATTATTTCATCTGCTAATGTCAATGCACAAGTTTTAATGTACTACTTTGTTTATGATTATTGAATAAGCATACAGTTAAGTAAAAATACTGAAAACTTAAAATATATCACTTAGAATTTTCTAACAATCATCAAGTAAGAGAACACATTTTAATACTTAATATATACATTATGTGTTAAGGCTATCATCATGAAATCATTTATAAAGACATCACAACAAGTGGATGGCTAGGTTGACTAAACGAGGTACAGGTACAAATAACATCCAAACGTTAGAATAATACTTGTCAGCAGTCATATCTGCTTTTTCTACACTCTCCTGGTGGTTTTGTTTTTGTTTTTTTGCTACACCATTTAATATTTGCATACTTGAATTGTTTAACAATACAATCTGACTAATATGAAAGTTGTTTACGAAAAAAATAGATGAATTTTTTATTGTGTGTTTGTTGATTTTTGTGCAAAGCCGTTCGAGAGCCATCTGCCCTAGCCGTCCTTCATTTTGAAGTGATAGACTAGAGGGAAAGCAGCTAGTCAGCACTACCCGCCGCTAACTCTTGGATTACTCTTTACCAACGAATAATGGGATTGACCGTTATATTATAACGGGATTCGATCCCCTGCCCCTAGATTACGAGTCCAAGACCCTAATCACCAGGCTATGCCAGGCCAAATTAAATCATTATTTCCAAACGTACTACTTTTACATTCCTTGTTGTTCTATCGTTTGTCGTTTGTTGTTTTTTTTTTGGATTACTTGGTAAAAATAATGCAAGATTTAGTCCAAGTACCATTAACAAATTAATATATTTCCTCTTTAATGTTTGATATAGGCACTCTTACCTATACGCCTAACACCAAACACAAAAGTTTTCAACAGAAACTCCGAAACTACTGTGGGTATAATACACTCATAATGTTTAACCTGACTAACATATTTATTATCTGACAGAAGCACTAACTCTCAATGATCCGAATAACTTTACTCGATCGTACATGTTTGTGTTTTGTACGGGAATTTTCTAGATTCTGGGACTACTATTACGAACTTTCGAGATCTAGCATCATCATCATCATGATTAGCAGCTTCCTCTAACAAACAACTAAATTACAACATTAAAGATACAGTACAACATTTTCTAAATTTATTGTGTTTTTGTACTGTTCCACGGTAAGCTAAGACAAAAGGTCAAACTCTCTCAAGAGAAACAAAACTGTTTTGTGCTTAAGCAGAAACAACTAGTTCAATTAAAACAACCAAAAATGGCTCCTCAGATCGTCTATTTTTGCTACTGACCATTATCTCTGTAACAACAGCAAAACAGAACTTTTCAGCACAAAGTGATTTGTTTATTTTGGATATTCGTGCAAAGCACTATACTCAGTTTCTAATCTCTGCCTGGACTTCAGATAAAACTATGTCACCCACTTCAAGAGACGCATCTCCGTCTTTGCATATGCCCAACACGAAAAACGTCAAAGTAATTATAGACATAACTGGTGTATTGACCACGCTCAGAGACAGACACACCCAAACTAGACCTGACCACGAGTGGCTACCTAAAGGCAGGATTTTAGCGTAGTTCAGAGTTGGGCACATCGTGTTCAAGAAAATTAGCTTTCTCCATTTCTTCTGAATGATAGCTAACTTAATTTACGTACTAAATAATTGGTATTAAGAAAAAAATAATATTGTATTATTGATTATTACCGTAGCTCCGATTTGTAAGTAACTTAGATAAAAATTATTATGTTTGCAGTGTGCTTACTTAATCTAGTAATAACAGTATACCAGTTTATGTTCAAGCAACTCATGATAGAAAATAGCGTTCAGACATCTATTATATCTGTAACATTCAAGCCGGCCTGGCCTGGTATTGAAATAGCTCATTGGCACTGGATATAGTAGATATTGTACGATCAGACCCTCTATGTGGTTCAGAGAGACCTTTGCCACTTTTATCTTTTGGGCTCCTGGCTATAATAAAAAAACACGTGAAAACAAAATAAAACAATCATTAGCCCTGTAGAAATGACCATCCTTTCTATATCATTTATGACACTGCCTAAATAACTTTATACAGGGTATCATTTAGTTAAAGTTCGACGCTACACAATTTTAACACAAATGGTAACTAGGAATACTATATACTTTTACACCATAACTTGGAATTCAGTCATTTTCCAGGCCTAGTATGACCTAGTGGTTAGGGTCCTCGACTCGCAATCTGCGGGTTGGCGAGTTCGAACCCCTTCACCGAACATGCTCACTCTTTCAGCCGTTATAATGTTACAGTCAATCCACTTTTCATTGGTAAAGAGTAACCCAAGAGTTGGCGGTAAGTGGTGTTGACTTACTGCCTTCACTCTAGTCTATCACTTGTGATAGGACGGCTAGCGCAAATATCACTCGAGTAGCATTGCGCGAAATTCAACAAACAAACAAAGAATCATTTTAAAGCTTTAATGAGAGAATTATTGTACCATAATGGTACAAAGTCATCGGTGAATTGGCCTATTTGACACATGACTCCAACTATGTACCACCATATGCCCTCAGAACGTGTTAAACCTTCAAACGAACAACCTTTAATAGCTCAACTTGGGTTTAAGTGAGCCATTCTGGATTGTAAATCATTAGTCAAGGAACAGTAAACATAGCTTTAATCATCAAACTACCGACGTCTTGTTGTATCGTTCAATACCGGTCCTTCATAGTCAGTGATCTTATGATTTAGCATATAACACTCAGTGTCAAGAACTGATGAAGATTACCTAAAATCACCCATATTCTTTGCAAAATGCATAGGAAATGAACAATTTTATATTATAGGATTGTTTGTTTGTTTTTAATTTCGAGCAAAGCTACACGAGGGCTATCTGCACTAGCCGTCCCTAATTTAGCAGCTAGTCATCACCACCCACCGCCAATTCTTGGGCTACTCTTTTACCAACGAATAGTGGGATTGACCGTCACATTATAACGCCCCCACGGCTGAAAAGGCGAGCATGTTTGGTGGGACGGGGGATTCGAATTAGTGACCCTGAGCTTGCGAGTCGAGCACCCTAACCACCTGGCCATGCCGGGCCTTATAGGATTAACTGCAATATTTATGGAATTTTTATTTGAAGGTTTTTGGTAATTAGGGATCTTGTGACAAGCAATGTCATTGAACCACAAGTAACTTGGCACATAAGCAGTTTCGAAAAATGTGGTTTATAAGTGAATCTGTTCCCATAGAGGCCCTATGGATAATACAAGGGTTAGGATACTGTTAACCCCTTCCAATAGAACTTTGCTCTTATGCAAGAAAAACATAGATAATTTTCAACCATTTAGAACTTGTATATAGATACTGTTCCCAAATTAGTGACTCTTCATTGTTGATTTTAACTCAGTCTCCGTGCTATGCTATGAACTAAAACATTACTATTCCTTTTCTCATCATGACATCGGTTACAAGCCCTAAGAGTAAAATCATAGAAGCTTATTTTATCTATGTTTTATTTTACCTTCTACTATGACTATCAGCAAGTGCAAAAAATTTGTATATGCGATAAATTCCTGATAAAATTATAATAATTAAAGTTTATCGTATATTATAAACATAACAGGTATTTAGTGTTGTTTTATTTTTTTTTATTTTGTGTGTTCATTTCATCGTCCAGCTATAAAATATATGGAACAGTAAATGTGAGTGTGTTTTAAGCACTGATGCCTGGGTTACGTAATCACTACAGTCAATATAAACAATTATAAAGTATTTTGAAAA
>NW_013670120.1:40567-49044 GCF_000517525.1 Limulus polyphemus | reverse complement strand
AGTGTGTTTTAAGCACTGATGCCTGGGTTACGTAATCACTACAGTCAATATAAACAATTATAAAGTATTTTGAAAAGTAATGGAGTAAAATTTAAACAAAGTCATTACTTTAAGTTTGGAGACACCAGATAATATTTCACCCTTTTGTATTTTTATTGGAATTCAGACTTTAACAAATTCAGTTTGTAGTCAGTACAACTAAAGTGAAGCATGAATTTATGTGATACTGGTCGCTTGGCAACATAGCTGTGGCTAGACACGGAAGCAGGTAATGTATATAATATGACTCTGTGGGTTAACTAAGTAACTTAATAAGTTAAATATATACATAACTGACTATATACTCTCACCACTTAAGTTCGGAACGGTTGGAAATAAGCGTTGCCTGGTTGTAAAAGAATGGAATGCATAAAAAATGATCAACAAATACTTGTAAGAAGCTGCTTCTACATTTCTCTCATGATATCTAGTGTTAAGAAATTCTTTAAAAAAAGCACTACTTTCGTGAAAAAGAGTCACCGTAAATATAATTCACCATTTCAATTTACGTCGAACTACAAGTGGATTATTCAAAGTCTGACAAGACGGCCCCCCAATGGCACAGCGGTAAGTCTGCGGACTTACAACGCTAGAATCCGGGTTTCGATACACGTGGTGGGCAGAGCACAGATAGCCCATTGTATAGCTTTGTGCTTAATTACAAACAAACAAACAATGGACAAGACGATTAACGATTGAAAACTAATAAATAATTCCAAACTTTATTGATATAATTACTAGTTATGACGTACCTAAGAAGTTTTTTTCTCTCGATTCTGTATTTTTAGTGCCCCTGTTTATGTGAGATACGTTGTTAAGTTTACAAGTGTAATGGTAGAAGATTAACGTTCCACCCTTTGTCTCTACTTTCAAAGTGCTGTGTGATTTCGTTCTTTTGTAATACCGATCAATATTCAGCTAAAGATAACTGCCATCAATGGGTCAGCTGACCTGACTACTTCCAGTTCTGAGTGTAGAGGGCACACCAAACACTGCCGTTGCCAAGCGACAGATCCAAACTTTATTCTAATCAAATTTTTCTAGCTAAGATGAGAAAAAGATCAACAACTGAGCTGTTGGTTTATATGGAAAAATCGGTAACCTTAAACTCCCTTTTGTAATGAAGTATTCTAAATTACGTGTATATACAATAAGTACAACATATATTTACGAAGTTCTATTGGTTGACTTTTTTCTATCAGTGGCTTAGATGTTCTGATGTTGTTAGAAACTATAGTTTTCAACTGTCTCTTGTATGGGTTTTGTTATTCAACGTAATTTAACAATATCTCTTTCACGACGTAGTATTGTTCATGAATAAAGTGTCTTAGCTGCTTACAGTGCAGACACATGAAAACATGGAAGATTGTTTGTTTTAAACACAATGCTACTCAACGGACTATTCTTGTTGTGGCCGCCGCGGGTATCGAAACCTGACTTGTAACCTTATAAGCATTCAGATTTACCGCTGAGTCATTGGGGAAGGGAGGCAAAAGCATGGTAGCATTGTGTAACTCTCTAAATTATTAATATTTTTCAACGTAAATCTTTTCTAAATAGCATTAACTACAAACTTGCCGAAAAATCGAACTCTGTTTATCCTAAAATCTCTTATTGGTTCTCGTTTTTCGCTGATCGTCACAAACAATTTCCAATAAAATCAAAACTGAAAGTACACAAGTACATAAACACTCAAGTTTGGAATAATGCCACTTTATTCTGGAAACATAATTAGCACTGAGAAAATGTAAATGGGGTGAATACTTTGTGGTGAAACCCTTTGCCTTATGCACTGCAACAAGGCTCTTACACATCATATGTCTATTTTTGGCACAGAATTTTTTTAGAGAATCCAAGGAAATGAGTTTACTGGTTTACTAAGATTTTTTTTTTAGGGTTCGGTCAATGATACCACTATTCAGTAAGGTACATGTCTGGTGATTGGCCAGGCCATAGCAGAGTTCTGATGCTTTGATTCTCTTTCTAACTCGGAGGTAGGAGTATATTTATTTCTAGTCTCTGTACACTACTCACAGTTCGTTAGTGGTGTAATCGCAAACATGTGGGTGAAAGGAGTTCATATATTATTGCACAGAAACAACGAAATGCGGTTGTTATAGGCAAAAATAATTTCATTCCATTTTAAGTTTCCTTAACATAAATGTTCTAACAAAATAATGAATCAATATGTTTGGCAGATTCTAGGTAACTTAAATCACTTATCACAGTATGTAAAGCGTGAGTTTGATCTAGTAGCAACTTTCTTTGCCTAAATATTAACATCAGTGATTGTTGAAATTAGATGATTTTTATAATTCATGCACTAAGTCTTTCAGCACCTTGATAACATGAACCTCTCAAATTTCTGTCGTCCAGGAAGTTACCTAAAAGTGGAAGAAAACATTAACATAAAATGTATCATTTTAGCAGCCGTATGTTCAATATCATTTGTGAAACCAACTTGACTTTTAGCGATACAGTATGATAGCGATGCCAGATTCGACATGATCAGATTAACCTTACTTGATCATCTATGTTAGTATTATCAGAATCCTGAATTACTTAAGCCAGATTTACATGGTACTGTTTAATAAAAGTCATCAAAAATTTGAGTTACATAAATAACCCTGGAATATGAAGTACGATTGTTTGTTTGTTTTGAATTTCGCATAAAACCACACGAGGGCTATTTGCCCTAGCCATTCCTAATTTAGCAGTGAAAGACTAGAGGGAAGGCAGCTAGTAAGATCACCCACCGCTAACTCTTGGGCTACTCTTTTACCAACCAATAGTGGGATTGACCGTCACATTATAATGCCCCCACGGTTGAAAGAGCGAGCATGTTTGGTGGGACGGGGATTCGAACCCGCGACCTCAGTTTGCGAATGAAGTACGAAGTCTGTTTCATTTGCTAATAGCGACGTAAATTATTGCGGATATATGTCAGAACTACCTATTGCAACGCCATACATCCTAAGAGGGCATGGCGTATTTACAATGAAGTTTAAATCCACACTAACAATACGAAATTTTTATGGACACTAGTTTCGATATTTCACATGTTCTCTTCAGCCCAACGTTGTACTGCAGAGAACATGTGAAATTTCAAAACTAGTATTCATATAAATTTGATATTGTTCCGCTAGTGTGGAGGTAAACCTTTTTGTAAATAACTCTATGCTGTATTGTATATTCACCTGTTATTATAATATAATATGCGGTCACAAATCACACTTTCTGTACTTGGAAACATACTATGACAACTATTATTTTCTTTATGGGGCAGCACGGCCACAATTCTTACTTTCGCGTGCATCATATAACCACAAATGTTTTTTTGTTTTTTTCAGCATTGTAGTTTCTCCATCATTTCAACAGATGGTCACATTGTTGTTGCCTCATTATTTCAAAATATGGCCACATTGTTCTTTCTACAATGTTTCATCATATTGCATTTTTGTTTTTTATCCACTGTATCAACATATATATATATATATATTCGCATCGTATTTCTCCACTGTTTCAACACATAACCACATTGTTTTCTTCCACGGTTTCAACATGTGTCTGCACATCGTATTTTCTCCACTGTTTCAACATGTGCCTGCACATTGTATTTTCTCCACGGTTTCAACATGTGTCTGCACATCGTATTTTCTCCACTGTTTCAACACATAACCATATTGTTTTCTTCCACGGTTTCAACATGTGTCTGCACATCGTATTTTCTTTACAGTTCCATCATACGCCCATAAATGGTACTCTCCTCATGCAACTTTTAATCACCACTTTTGATTTTCTTATTGATTGTGAATAACCTAATTACAAAACTATTTTCGACTTCTTTTTTTTTTCTCTGTTTGCAAACCAATAAATTCCATTAAACACCTAATAGGAAGTTTGAATAAAATCTACTAAGCCCGAGGTGTAGGCATAATTTAAATTCATCACATAATATTCTTTACAAGGCAAATAATAAAATTAATTAACTGAAAATATTTCTTTGTGGTTTCAGGTTACAACTTGTTGGTTTATAGGCACAAAGCTGAAAAATGGACCATCTGTGCTGTGTCCACCGCAATGAACAAACCCAAATTTGTAGTATTATAAGTCATCAATTTCACCGACGAGCCACTGGAGGCGTACGAAAAAAAATTATAACGAGATTACCTCGTCAGAAAAGGCCCGGCATGGCCAGGTGGTTAAGGCGCTCGACTCGCAAGCTGGTGGTCGCGGGTTCGAACCCCCGTCCCACCAAACATGCTCGCCCTTTCAGCCATGGGGGCGTTATAATGTGACGGTCAATTCCACTATTCGTTGGTAAAAGAGTAGCCCAAGAGTTGGCGGTGGGTGGTGATGACTAGCTGCCTTCCCTCTAGTGTTACACTGCGAAATTAGGGACGGCTAGCGCAGATAGCCCTCGTGTAGCTTTGCGCGAAATTCAAAACAAACAAACTATAGCCAGAAAACGTCCGTAATTAAATGACATGAAACATTTATTAATACCTCGTTTTACACGAGTATGCAGAAGAAAATTAATAATATCTTATGCATTCCTCAAACCCTTAAAGGTTAAATACAAGACATAATTCTATCGTTAGTCCATCACTTCTACAGAACTACCCTGTCATTTTAACAAGACAATATAAAAGTTTGAAGTATACGTTTGCCCCATTGCCTTGACAAGACTGTGCACAAATCTAGAACTCTACAATTTCTTTTTAATCACTTCTATGACGAAAACCTATTTCTACCTCCTGATCTAGACAAGACTGCTTACAAATCTCAAAGCCATTGCTGCCCCCTGACTTGGAGAAAAAAATCCAGCCTAGTCTTCACTGCCACTCCATGACTTGTACAAGATGGTGCTTTAGCTTAGTCTTTCCTGCTACCTCATGACTTCGAGAAGATTATGTACTAGCCTAGATTCCACTATTTCCCCATGACTTCTACAGGCCCAAACTCCATTTCTATCCCATTACTTTTCCGACAAGACTAAATGAAGGACTAGAAATTATCGCTAACCCGTGTCTTCTGCAATACCAGATGCAAGTTGGAGATCATCATTGTCCTCTCACCCTGAGAGAATTGAAGGAAAACGTAGAATCCATCACTCACCAGTCATCTTGCCCACAGTTTTTTTCATTTAAAATAAACTTGACATATTGAGTAGTAACTTGTAAACTTAAAACTGTGTTGTACGCAAATGTATGATTTCACCCAAAAACAACTTACGATCGTGGAACAGTATATTACATCACCCAATTTGTTCACACTTTTCTTTGAAATCGTCATCTGTTTTGAGGCCCTAATGCATGTAGGTGCAAATGTGTTTTATGGATGATACAATACTGTCTACGTATTACATCAGCAGCTTTATAGGCTGTCTGAGGTTCTTATTGGGAGCCAGATTAGATACTGTGAGCCACTGGGTGCAGAGATATAGAAAGACTAGCTGTGTGTAGCGGCACAAGGGAAAGGGGTAGGAAGAAAGCTTCCACAGCAACTGACGATCGTGTTCTGAAATGCATGAGCTTGCAGAACTGTCGAATGTCGTCCACAGATCTCATGAGAGCATGACAGGAAACTTAAGTGCACCATCCTGTCTCGTCTGTGTTCAGCCGGTATATGTATTTGGATGACTAAAATATGAATCAGCTTACACCACACACTGTCTATCACCATTTTGCAGTAATTCTGACACTTCCTCAGCGCACAATCTCGTGAAACTTACAGGAACAAAGAAGATGTGAAAAAAAAGGGTAATGCAATAAGTTTTTCCATCACTGTATACTCCCTAACTACATATCAAAAAGTGAAAAGTTAAAGCAATCATCGTATGTTAACATGGTCACGCTGGCAACAAAAAAAAGAAAAAAAAATGTGATACTTTATTCTTTTAACAGACCACTTTAAAAAAACTACGATATAACCTTAGCACGTTTGACAGGTGAATCTCTCTTCATCACAAGTAAATACAAATTACTCTTACCACTGAAGTTCACCAGCAGATAGTTTTAGAGTTTTATTAGATTTTTATATGACTTGCTAACTTTCTATTATACGTGTTTTCAACTATCTTGAATACATTTCAACATAAACCACTAATGTAAGGAATTGGCTGTTAAAGAACAAGCAAGTATGACGTTTGTTTTTTGTACTAATCGAACTACAATACCACTGTGGAAGTATCCCAAATGAATATGAAAATATACAGTTTTCGGAAAGTACAATATTTCTGCATAGGCAGTATGTTTCTGCAACTTGATTTTGTTATTAATGTCTTTTTAAAAAACAATTCTACTCATTTTGAGACATCCCACAAAAATAGGAAAATTTTAATGAGTTCACTGTGCTAATGTTTTTAAACTTCTTATTAGTGTTACTTTGTTGTGGGGCAAATATATATCAGAGGTAACTAAAGGTGTCTTTTCTTTTTCATCCAATAACAGACAGCACTGTTGTTGTTGTAAAAATATTACACAAAAAACATTTAGGCGTTTTTAAAAAACAGTGCTGAATGTTAGGTGCAACATTATTTTGAATTAGTAATATTAGAAAATTATCGTTTAGATATTGTCATTCATCTTAAGTTTACGTTTTTGATTTTTAAAAGTATTGAAGCTATCAAGAACTACAAATATAACGTGTAGATGGAAATGGTCCAGTTTGCCCTTGATGAAGAAAGGTCTACCTTTAAGTGCTGGTTGGGTAAAATTATAATTCTAGTTAATGAGAAGTTTGTTTAATTTTTATTTCAGTGGACCGAACAAGTGTACATCGTGGGCAAACACTACAACAACCCACTTCCACCTGTTGCCGAAGAAGACACCTGTAGACAAGTAAAAACCGAAACTGGAAGTCGAGGGCCTTCTAACTCGTCTCGGATATTTTCCGCTTCTGGAACAATGAACACCAGCAACGTTAGTGAAGATAAGTGTGAACGGCTGAGAAACGAAACTGGAAGTCGAGGACCTTCTACCTTGTCTCGGATATTTCACATATCAAGTATGATAGACAACGAGCCGTTAACTACGACCAACAAATTCAAAGGTCTTCTGGCGACAGAGAAATTGAAAGTTCTTCCACCGGTAAATAATGTAGAAGACAAATCTTTGAAAATAATAATAGAGAAATTAGTAAGAAATTTTATATCAACCAAACAGATGAAAGGAAACTAATTTGTGATATAAATTCAAACCCATTTTTAAAGGGGAGGGAATTAGGGATTTAGATAAAGACTTAAATTATTTACTATCACCTAAAACCCTTGTAACTTAATGCTAATAACTGAGTGTGCATTTGGAGCATTTAATAAAAAAAATTCTACAAAAATCATGCTTGAAATTTTATACCGGTTGTACTACTATTAAAATGCCCCCAGTGGCACAGCGGTATGTCTGCGGACTTACACCGCTAAAAACCGGGTTTCGATACCCGTGGTGGGCAGAGCATAGATAGCCCATTGTGTAGCTTTGAGCTTAATTTCAAACAACAACAACTATTAAAATACCATAATGTTCTTCTCTCTATAATTAGGAATTGGTTGGGCTGACGACTTCGAAACATGATGTTATGATTATTTTTTCTTCATTCAGAATGATCCAAAAATAAAAGACATGTTGCTCAACCTACACTTATTGCAAGAGACAACGAAAGTTGTGGAAAACCTGGTTAATACAGAGAGTTGAGTACGTTATATGCAAATCAGCATGTAACGTGACAAACACAGCCAATATAAAGTCGCCTTGAAACGGTGCGTATCAGAACTGTATTTTGACTTTCTTTGGTTTTTGTTGGTAGTGTGATGACACCAAAAACTGAAAAGTTTGTGATGTTTCTTTCTGACGCAAGATAGTAATATACTTAGATTATAAAAATGTGTCCATGTGAATAATTTAGAATTTTCAAAACTGGGATATCCTTCGTAATTAATGGCAGTGGATAAAAAGCACCATTGATCAACTTGGGGTACGAGGACCATCCAGAAAGAGACTTGTAATAAAATGTATCCCAAATGTGAGAAACCATGAACACAAAGATGAGTACCAAAATCCGTACACTTGTACCAGGCGATATTACGTGATATAATCAAGAGCTTTTCCTTCCAGAAAAGTGAAACAATAACTTAAACAACATAACCATTCAACTGTCACATACCTTCAGCAGCTGGAGAATGAAACAGGTGCTTATGCTAATCCATACGAAGGCATACCGGTCAAATTCCCAGATGCAGTGCGTATTAGTTTCTGTGCGACGTACTCATGACAATCCATACCAAGACATATAGGTCAAATTCCCGCATGCAATGCTTATTAATTTCTATACGACTAGACTCTTGAAACTGTCGTCCTTTACACTAAATGAAGTATGGAAAGCAAGCAAGCAAGGAGGATTTGTTTGTTTTGAATTTCGCGCAAAGCTACACGAGGGCTATC